>NW_019384636.1:11030-86796 GCF_000671375.1 Centruroides sculpturatus
TGTGTCGAACTGTCGCCTTTTTATAGCGTCAACATTGGACTCGATGACCAATTAGTGCTTACTGAACCGTAGCACTATGCAAATGTCATGTGGCGTGTTCCCGGCCAACCAATTAGCCATCACCAGCCGTAACGTTATGCAAATCTGTGATTCCCAAGCCATAGTCTTATGCAAATCATGCTGTGTGGCGTAATTGTCTGCTGACCAATCAATGACTGTACTTTCAAAAAGCCAACGGCCACTTTCAACCATTTGTCGATGACCGTTACGACTAAAAAAAAAAAACTTCGCTAGGTCTTACTTTCAGGGGGAGGTCTTATATTTCGCAATTCAGCAAAATCTGTGCTAGGTCTTATTTTCTGCGGATGTCTTATTTTCGGGGAAACACGGTAGCAGATAAGCCTGGTGTTTCCCAGGCAAAACAAATATTAAAACAAAAACTATATAAATAGTTTGGTTATTTTAGCTTACCATTGTTACATTTATTGTTATATTTGGATTGTATGAAATAGCACTGTTTCATTGGTCAAGTAGATAAGAATTGAAAATATATCTTTTAGTTTTTAAGATAACATATTTTTTTTCTAATGTTAACTCTAACTTGCTGTAACATTCACAGCTGAATATCAAATGATAATCTGGTTACAAATAAAATTTCATGAAAAACAGAAAAAAAATATTTAAACTCTCGGCACCCTCAAATACCCTTTAAAACATATTTTGTACTCACTAGTAACTTTGTATTATGTAATTTTCCTATTCAAATGCCATGATATCACTGGTCTGATAGAAAAAAAAACTGTTGCTGAAGGAGATTAAAATTAATTCAACTACTAATTAATACTAGTCTACTATTTTATTAATATTTCAAAAATGATTCATGTCGGATAGATTGTGATAGCCCTGCATGTGATCAAAGTTGTTAAAATTAATGTCCAAAAGCCTTCATATTAGAGTTTATTATTAAAGTGTTAGTTATTTTTAAGTGATTTGAAAGATCATAAATTTCAAAAATGTATGTAATAACTCCCATTTTAAGAGTATCAAAATGTCTATAATCTACATATGAAGTATGTCCTTGTAAATAGCAACTTTATACATAACTAAATAAACCAAACTAATTGTAATAATTTATGGCAATGCAACACATGAGCAATTTGCCAAGGGGGATACCTCCTGGGAGAGCTTTTATGGAAAACTGACCTATAATTGTTACTAACTTAAAGAAAACCTGAAAAACTGCACAAGGCAACCTATTGGCAATGCACAAACCCATGACCAACTACTAGTTTAACAGTTTCAACTCCATACAGATGAGTGTTATGTGCTATTCATCAAAGTAATAATATAGTGCTTCTACTTCACACTATATCATTGTCACAGTAACTAAGTGAATATACTGCAATATCTTTTTTTTTAATATGATTATATTTAGTTTATTATTTTTTTAAATTTTTTGGCAATTTGCACTACACACAAATCCAGCATATCCAATGTAAGCAAAAATTGATTGATACATAGAAATCCAATCAATATTTTGGAGTGGAATATATGACATTATCTAAGTTAGAAGTATGTTAATATAAATTGCTACAAAACTTGACAGTTATCATTTTCAGTATAATGTTTTCTGACTGTTCTATAATTTTTTTTAAAATTAAAATACAGTGGGTGATCAGTTAACGAACATAATCTGTTCCAAGACCATGTTCGCTATCAGAATTGTTCATTAATTGATTATCAATTTACCATAGATTTTTGTGGGAATTTGATTAATTCATTCTGAAAACCCCAAAAAATAAATAAAAATTATATAATTTCTTACTATTTTTATTTATATGTAATAAACTAAAAGCTATCTCCATTTTTCCATGGGTGGCACATCTTTGTTTCTCAGATGTGATTTTCTTTACTCCTTTATCTGCTTGAGTCTTTTTGATTATATCTTACCTTAATTTGCTGAGAAAATTTATTGAGTTATGTTTTTTTTTTTATTTACTTATGCTGAGTGAGGGTACTTCAATATATCTTTCTTAGCTAAAATTGTATTTACTGTAGACCTGTTGAAGTCATCTGCCTACAATATCAAATATTTTCTGCCCACTCACCTTGGCTGTTATATCTTGCTTAGCTTCTATAGTGAACACAGTTCTTTTAAGTTCGGAAAAGCACTTACAAAAATTCAGAGAACAGAAATTAACTAGTGTAAAAAAGGTTATGTATACAACTGTGAAAGTCTCATTCCATAAACCATGTATAGATGTCATTAATATGTAGTTTTACAAATCTTAAACACAGTGTCACTTCTTCTTGTGTTTATTCTGTCAGGTGTTCGTTATCTGAATGTGTGTTTGTTGTCCAAACATAAAAATCTCGAAAATGTACATTATCCAATTTGTTCTCAGTCTGAACTGTTTGTTAACTGATCACCCACTGTAGTTGTTAACTGTGTTTTGTATTTTATTTTTCTTTTAAGTACTACAATTCAGCATAAAATAATGATTCAATTTTTAGTTCCATTACAGAACAAAAATGAACCTAAAAATTAATCATACAAAAGTTTCTCATTAAAGTGTTTATATTATTATTATTATTATTATAATTTCCAGCATAAACTGAAGACAATGTATATTTCCAAGTGTTAACATTAAAAAACAGTTGCTGTATGGTTAAATCAAATGATGACTAACAAATTTGAAAAACTTTTCACTTATTGACAACGGAATCAAATTTATATTTTCTTTCAAAGATATCATGATTTATCATTCTTAAGAATTTAGGTTAAAATGAAGGCAGAAATTTTCCAATTTGTCTTTTTAATGAATATCCATACAATAATAGGGAAAAATTAAAACATTTATCAACTATTAACATGAACAAAGATACACATTTAATACAACTAAATTTTAATAATAAATAAAAACAAATATTTTTAGCTATTTTTAGCCATCTTTAGATCTTTTTTAATTTAATTTTTATGTATCTAAAGATGGCTAAAAATAGCTAAAATATTTGTTTTTATTAAAATTCAATTGTGTTAAATGTTAATATGCTTATTTCAGTAATTTACTTTAAAAAAAATTGTATAACTATCATTGTGAATTTTAAATAAAATATACAAAAGTATAAATTAACATGCTATTTGAAGTTATTTATAACAAAATACAAACTGCAGATTCAACATAAAAATTTTTTTACTTAATTTCAGATATTCCTATTCATATTCATATTATTATAAATGATATTTCAGTCATAAAATTAATGTAAAAAAAAAAACGCAATTCTCCAATTTTCAAATTACTTCCTGCCTTATTGGATATTTTATTGAATGTGATTATGCAATTTTCGGCAAATGTTTGAAAAAAATGCAAGGAAAAGAAATTTAAATGAAAAGCAGCAGAAATATTTTTTAAAAATTTTATGATCATTTAAGTCCCCTCAAATTTTAATTAAGAAAATATACAGCATTACAAATTCTATCTAGCAGGTGGTATGAGATTAAATTATCTACTCAAGATTAATACATATGATTGATATATTTTGTGAAAGATTTAATTTTAAAAGTAGATAATATTTTATCTAATGAATTTGCAATTTCTCAAAGGTTTGTACTTCTGTGGTGAGGAAAAAGCCGTGAAAGTACTTAGAAGTTATAGAAACTCTGAATACCTCCAATAATGCAGGAATTAAAAAAAAAATATAGTTTGTTGTTTATCTTTAAATTTCTCAATGTTCTGAATTAATTTATAATTCAATATAAGTACTATTTTTATACACTGTAAAAATTAATTATTCTGACATACTTTAACAAGAGAGATCATTACTGAAATTTGGATAGCAAAAAATAATGACTTTTACTGTATTGAACTGTTCCAGACAATTGAATTTATAAACTAACACTTTTGTTAACCTTATCACTAACCATTTTTACTTACTATTTGAATTACAGATACAGACATCACTTGAATATACATTAACATTTAAAAAATTATTCTGTACAATTTAATAATGAATTTCTATATATATTATATAAACTACAATGGAAACTATATAAAAACTAGACATGATAATACTCATCAAACTAATATTTTTAATAAACCTAGATTCAGACAAAAATCTAGGATTTTCCACTTATTACACAAACAAATTTATAAAGAATAGGTTCTTTTCATATCCACAGAGTAAGGGTTTTGCTGAATTACGTATAAAAACATAACATTTATTATCATCATCACATGCAACTAGAACTAATGTATTCTAAACTATATTATTATTAAAAAATTATGTATCACAACCATTTACAGTGCAATTACGTAAAAAGATCGCTAAACAAACGTTTTCGAACCCCGTCTGGGCTCTGCTTCAGGTTCCAAAAGAGTTTCTAGATAGATGTTCGAAATCCATTAAATATCCGTTCAGTCAACATGACGTTTAAAGTTTGAGTTCGAATCATAAGGATTTTTAACGGATATCGAACATCTATCTAGAAACTGTTTGGAACCTGAAGCAGAGCCCAGATGGGATTCGAAAACGTTTGTTTAGCGATCTTTTTACATGATCACACCGTAAATGGTTCTGGTACATAATTTTTTAGTAAATCAGGTGTGATGAGTAGTGAATTATATATATTATTATTATTATTATTATTATTATTGTCCAGTGACTAATAAGTAATTTAATAAACTGATAATTAAAATTAGTTTACTGAAATGAATTATCAATTTACTGTTATAATCCTTGTTGGAGAACAAATTAAAATAATAAATAAGTGAAGCCTCTTAGATCAATAATCAATATTTATATTATAAGTAGACAAGAAATCCAATGAAGAATTGCATTTAGCAAAACAGAAATATAGTATTAGATAAAATATTCAAATAATGAAATGTATATTTATATACAGAAATTTGACTTGTTCAAGCCATAATATTTTATCATAATCATCAAGTATGAAAACATGAAAACTGGATAGTGAAGAAGCAAACAAAAAAAAATTGTCCTCTTGAAGTTATGATGTTGGCAAAGAATAGTGTATTTATTGATTGCATGAAAGATAACCAAATCTGTTTAAGACAAGATTAAACCTAAGTTTTTCTTTAAAAAGTCAAATTTCACACACCTTGCAAAGAGAATAAACACAAGAAAAAGACCATATTTAGAATTATCAAAAGCAAACATAAGAGAAGTACAACAGCAATATGATAAATACATTAAAAATAGCTGTAGATCTCATAATTGTGAGATAACTATAGCTTTTATTTGCTTTTAGTTAAACATTGAACACAGTTACTCACTTGACTGACAATTGAAGATAGTTCAGGAACACTATCCATAGAGTGGTCATCAGTCAGCAAAACTTAAAAACAAGAAATTTCATGAACGATAATCTTTGTAAATATCTTAAAACAAACAAAAAATTTAATTAAGTTTTCGTTACTAGTTTTGTAGACTTTAAAGAATTAAAAGCTATTAACTTTCTTCAGTAACATATTACACAAGGAGCAGTTGTTGATATAGTTTTTGTAAACTACAGGTATATCAACAACTGCTCCTTGTGTGATGTGTTACTGAAGAAAGACAATAGCTTTTAATTCTTTAAACAAAAAGTTCTTTTACTTTTAATTTAAAAATTAATTTAACATATTCCTCTATTTTACATTAAATAATAGAATTAGTTATAAACAAAATTATTAATTGGCTTTTAAAGAATATGCAACTTTTATTTATTTGAAATTATTATTCTTAACCACTACTATCCAGACCATCTTTTATTATTTTCTCCATCTTAAAAGTATTATTATGTAAAATTATTTACCTATTCTATTTATATAGAATATACTAACACAAATTTATTTCAAATTTGTTAAGGCAATTGCATACGAATTACATTTATGTAACTCAAATGCAATTACACATCTTTTTGAAGCTTATTTAGTTTTATTGTATCTATTTTACTGTGTAATTTCATTTAAAATAATTAAAAGTGAAAATGTATCTAATTTCACTCTTCCCAATGCTTCCTGCCTAAATCAGATGGCACTGTGGTAAAGCATCCTCTTGCGACAGAAATTTGAAAAACGTAATTACAATCATACATAGCAGTACTTACATAGGTGCAATGGACATAGTTTTAAGAAATAATTTTATTTTCTGTCATTTTTGAGAATGTCTTTTTATAGAAAATCTGTTAGAAAAGGGAAAAATTAAAATAAACAGGTTATTTTCATAATGTTACCCAAAATATTCAAATATATATAGCTTTTGGTAAAAGTATTCCATAAATACAGGTACAGGACATAAATCTAGCTAAATTCCATTACAAGTAAGTTGATCAAAGGAAGTTAATCATTTATATTACATTTCTTTTGATCATTTTTTAAAATTTAATTAAAATTTAATTTTATAAAAACGTATTTGTACTGATACATTTTTATAAAAATGTATGTTTTATTTAAAAAAATAATAGTAATGCAAAATTTTAAAAATCTAATGTTTATTGCAAAAGAAAAAGTACATGCAAGACTTGCTGTCATCAACAGAGAACATAAGAGACTGAAAAAATTAACATAAACATATTAACTTAATTAATGGCAGTATAATGGAATACAAACAAGGAAAAGAACAAGGCTTAGCTACATTTTTGGAACAAGAAAAAGATATAGGAAAACAAACCAATTCATATCTCCAGCTGATCCAGATAGAGTATACTGATAGAAAACTCTTCAGATATCTATTCAATAAAGAGTGCATTGCCCAGAAATGCCATGGCTATGCTGTTCTCCAGATGGTATTATTAGAAACAGTGACAGACATTATCGTTTATTGGAAATAAAATGTCTATAAAGACTTAGGAATGCTTTTATAATTAATAAAGATGGACAAATAAAAATAATGCCTCTGTATAGCATTAATCCAGGTTGTTCTTCTAACTGGGTCATTTTTCATTTGGAAAAAATAAAAAAAATACTACTCGTGATATTACTGTAAAAATAATTACATCCTATCATGCTACAATTATCTTGTTTCTTTATTCCAGAGGGAAAATTCACCAAATTTGCAATGTTGACTCAGTCGTAACTCTGTTGTTTGTAACTACAAAGTCTATTTTACTGCAAGAGGTCTCCATCCAGTGCTCCTCCTTGCTATTCTGGCTATTAAACTTACCCCTTTCCAGTATAAAAATGCTTTTAAAAATAAATTCTTGAGATGACATTATTCCATTGATTTCGAATGCTTTTTTAATATTCATTGATTTCTGACTATTTTTTAATTTTATATTATTAATGGAAAGATTATTGTAAATTAAATTTTAGTCAGAAAAGCAGGGATCATTTCATTTGAATAAAATGGCACCCAGACGATAACTTATAGGTAGATGAGAAAAATAAAAACAGCATTCAATTAAACGTCATCAACTTATTTGCATGCAGAAATGAATACCTAATTGCAAAGGTATTCATTTATATTTACAAATATGTTGTAAACTGAGAAATTTTATAAGTTTTATATTAATAAATTTTATGTAAATCAATATATTTGTTTCTTTATTTTTCTTATTTATTTGTACTTTAACAATAATTTTTACAGAAAATATTTTGCTGGGCAAGATTAGTAGATCTGAAGATGTGAATTAGAATAAAGAAAATTGATAAAAACATTTTCAAACTGAAAAAATATAAAGCCTACAGCAATAACTCAGATTTTAATAAAAAGTTGATATCCAAATATAAACTAATTTTTATACTATTTTTAATTAAGTTATTACTGCAATTTGATCTAAAGATAAATATATCACTATAATATATCAATATATATATTTAATAGTATTATTTATTTTAATGTATATTTAAAATACGTAAATATTTAATAATATAATAATTTTTTTCCCTATGTTGATACTAAATATGCTAATATGCTATAATTATAAAAAGATTGAAGAAACTGTCATGTATCAAATGAAAAAATATCTATTTCATTAGATATAATGTAATATACATTAATACAACATATACATATGTAAATTGATAAATACAGAGTTCTTTTATTTTCATCTTTTCTATTACAAAGTACAAAATTAAAAATATGGCAATATAGAGAAAAATCATTTATGAATCCAAAATTAATTTTACTAAAAAACTGAAAACTTCAACTTATGCTAGAAGCCATCATTAAATTACAACTAGAGATGAGCAAATACTATCCACA
This sequence comes from Centruroides sculpturatus, assembly GCF_000671375.1. Lineage (NCBI taxonomy): Eukaryota > Metazoa > Arthropoda > Arachnida > Scorpiones > Buthidae > Centruroides > Centruroides sculpturatus. The sequence goes on from NW_019384636.1 coordinate 19,236, forward strand.
AATACTAGAAATTATTCAAGATTTGAGATCACAAAGATTACATTAATAAAAAATAAATTTGAATACTATAAATACCTCCAATACCACACCATATGTACAGTACAATCAGAGTGGCAGATCCAAAAATACCTAAAAAAAGACTAACTCAAATTTAAAATATTTGAGTAGTAAGTATCTTTTATTAACATTTGCACAATGATTGTATTGCAGCTGATCTAATAAACTATACTTGCCATTGTAAATGTTTTTAAAAACATTTGAAATTCAAACAAATAAATTAAAATCTATTTGTGCCATTAATATTCACTTGTATCTTCTACTGCATGTTGACAGCTTATCTTCAGCATCTCTGGTATAATTTGTAACATAAAAAGAAACAGACTATATCTTAAATGTTTTCAAATTCTTGTTTTCTTAATAATTATAAACTAAAAATCATGGTAAATGAGGATAAAAACATTTATTTATTAATCTATTATAGCTGAGATAAGAGTACCTAAAAAAGTTACTTTAAAACTTAAAATCAAATTAAAAGTTTGAAGTTCCATTTGTTAAAATTTAGTAAATTGTTTTTCTTCTACACTTTTTGTTTTACTTTATTAATATATTTAAATTTAAATAAATACAACAAACTAAGTAATAAATATTAAATAAAATATTAATTACCTTATATAACTTATTTAGTTAAGTTGACTAAGTATTCAGGGTATTAAAATATTTGAGATCTGATTAATATTTGAATTCAAGAAAAATTATATTCACTCGTCTCTAGTTATAACTCAAATTAGTGTTATATTCTGTGTTCTTGAAATAAGTTGATGGCTTATGAAATAGTCAAAACTGTATTTTTAATTAAATTAATACTGGAATCATAAAAGAATATTTTCTGTTTAATTAAACTATTTTAAAGTTTCTAACTAGTAATATGATTGATAGTAAATAACACATAATAATACAGACATGGGCAAATGCGGCTCTTTTTGAGTTACATGAGGCTCTTGCTGAAAGTGTTAATTTCTGCTTTTTATTATTATTTATTTCCACAATTTTGTGAAAATATGTTTATTTAAAAAATTCAATATTTGTTTTATATTATATTTATATTATATAATAAAATCACGGTACAGAACTGTGGTACAGAATAAAAAAGTACAGAATTGCAGCTCCCATGCATTTTGCAAAACCTACATTTCGGCTCCCACTGAACTCTTCCTTGCCCATCCATGCATTAATACATGATAATAAATAATTATATTTACATGTTGATAAGGAAGAATCAAGTAAAAACCATCTTGAAAAACCAGGTAATATCTTACATTTATTTATTTGTACTGAATTTTGTTTCAATTTATCAACTCATCAGTAACTACAATTATAAAATGAAGAGCAGTGCCGGCCCCAGGCGAATTTCAGGATGGAGCGAGATCCTATTATGGCGCCCCCCTTGGCTGCCCCTAATTTATACCCTTTAATTTTCTTTACCACTGAGGCGCCCCCTAGGACTTAGCGCCTGGAGCGGCTGCTCCGTTGGCCCAATGGTAGGGCCGGCTCTGATGAAGAGGATGACTAATGGACATATAAAAATTAAAATAGTTGACTAGACAAAAATCACTGGTCATTGTAAATGTAAACAGAATCATTGGTACTTTTGTAAATAATTTTATCTTTATCAGTTATTTCTTTTGAATATTTATTACTTAAACATTATTGTTTCATTTACAATGTAAACTAAATTCTGTTAATATCTTATTTATTTTTTAGATATATTTATATTTATCTTAAGAATTATAATTTTAAACATGTTATTAAATGGGAAATATTAGAATATTTTTCACAAAAAATATTTTGTTGATAAATTTGATCATGAAAAATGTTTTATGTAGATAGTTAATAAATATTTCTTCAATAATTTATTAGCAACTTATTAGATGACTACATCAATAACAACTACATACAAAGCAGTACTAGTAAATAAGTTAAGACCCTATTTTGCCAAGCATATCTTTGATTGCACTGTATAGCCGAATACTCACATTTTTCCATAGAAAAAGCTAGATATCTCCACAAAGAAATTTCATAATGAAGTATGTGTAGATCTACATTCTTCATGATGAACCCTAAACAATTTTATAAATTTATTTTTTAGCTTAACATACATCAACATTGAAGAAATGATTATATTTGTAGGATAATATACCATTTTTTGCAATTTTATATATAAATAAAATTTTTCATTTTAATTATAATTTATAAAAGTGTAAAACTTAAATTTTTAATTGCTATGAATATGCTAATATATTATTGTCTTAAATTGGCATAATTTATAAATTAATTAAATATAAATAACTTTTATTTAGGTAATATAAAATTAATTTTCATATCCTTTGACATTTACATTTTCAAATAATTAAAAAAATATTAGGTACTTCATTTAGTTATGATAAAATTATTCATTTATGAATGTAATAAAAACTGATTCAAAAAACTGAATGATTGAATCATTATTATAAGTCTGAATTACTTTAAATTAATTCAAAAATTTGTGAACTTTAATGATAATTTTACAAACAACTGACTTTTTAAAACCAATACCAAATTCTAAATCCTTTTCTATAAATTATAACTCCTTGTTAAGAAAAAAATCAAAAACAACAAATAGAATACTAGATATATCAACTTAGAAAAAATTTGATCTATTCATATAAATTCTCTGGCCAGATATTTAAATGCTATAAATTCATTCAAAATTATGTGAATTCTTTTGATCTGAATCTTGATTTTTCTTGTCATCTGTAATTTATATATTGCAACTGATACATTGGTTGTTATTTTGTTATTAACAGATTTATCTAATTATTCAATTTATAAACTGGCTTTTTATTTTAAAATATATTTATTTTTGTTTATTTCATTACATATTGGCTTAATAAAATATAAACATAACAAATCTCTATTAACAAGAAAATGACAAACTGTTAATAATAGTTAAAACTTGAATTTAAAATCCTTAAAAAATAAATCAATATAATTTAAATTAAATTAAAATTTTATTACTAGTCAATTTAGAATTGTATACTTAAAAAAATAGTTTAATTTAGTAAATTAAAATAAATTCAGTACATTTTCTTAATGAAATAAGAACACGAAACTTTCGTACACCAAATTGTTTATGTAAAATCAAATTAGTGAATATGATAGAAATGGACACTTTTGAAACAAATCAGGAAAATTTCATACCTTTCTTCAGTTTTTGCATATTATATCATTTTTGGTGTTTTTCTATCTTTTAGCCAATAACTTTGTCATTGAAGTGAATATTAATTTTTATCATCATTAAATATTTATGTGATACTGATTCTTACCACTTTGCCAAGGTGTTTCACATAATGTAATAAAATCAATGATAGAATGTTCCATTTCTAATACCGTTGTTACTTTCCCATGGATAATTGTTAAACTTGGTGATTGCCCTGTCCTATCGTATGGTAATCCTCCAGAAAATATAACAAATGAATCACTGAAAGAATACAAACCTAATAAAAATTTGTTTATAATAAAATATGTAAATATTATATAATTATTCTTATGTAATAATTTTAATTTATAAATAAATTAAATACAGCCATCCCCTGCTTAAAATCTTTCTGACAATATCTTTTAAATTTTAATATCAAAACTTCATAGAACACATGCATCTCTAATACAACATTTTTCTATTGATGCTTATATTAAAAGTATATAATTATATTGCAAAAAATTCAATACAACAAATTTTACGAAACTACATAAGAAAATGTCTCAAGCAACATTCTGAATACAATTACTTTGATTATAATAATCATATAGAGACATTTTAAAAACCATTAACTGTCAAAAAATGGAATTGGTCTCAAATGTAGCTGAGACAAAGGCATCATACTGTCATATCATACCAACACTTTTAGCAGATTTCTTAAAACTTGTTTTAAGAAATGCAGGAAACAAGTTTCCTGCAGAATGTTTAATTTTTAGAAATAGATTACTGATGTTAAATGGGAATGCCTGTATATTTTTAAAAATTTTAAGGTATTTCAATTAATTTTCATTTATCTTATTATCCTAAAAAATTAATTAACACTAGTTCGATGCTTGGGAGGCTACTTTCAAATGATTATGTAAATTGCTTTTCAAAAAATGAAAGGTTTCTCAAATATGCAGTTCCATAGACATTTGGAAAGAAATTCAAACTTAAACACATAAATAGGAATTATGTAAAATCTTTTATGTTTTAGGAGAAATTGTAACTGTAAACTGTTCTTAATACATTTTTCTTTGATCTGGAATAACTTGAAATGTCTGAGTAGTTTCCTTCAAATAAAATAGCATTAACATAATAAGACAGCTAAGAACTTTAATATTTTGATGTGTGTCATTATTTTTACTAGATGAAAATTGCACAAATATTTTTCAAGTTACTCTGGAGTAGTGATATCCAAATATTAACTATCTTATTCTTGTACCCATTATTTGCAATGATTCAAAATAACAAATATTCTTTTTTTAAAAACTATTTGTTATTCATTATTTTCAGAAGTAATGAGTTATAAGAGAGAATAATGAATAAATGTTACTGCTTATTATTGTACTAATCATTGTGATCAGTGATTATATTTGATTATAAAATTTAACAATTAAAAAAATAATAACTTTCATTTATGGCATTACATGCTAATCTAATTTATTTTTAATATTCAGTGCTCCCACAGACTAAAAACAAAACGTATAAGTCTTTTCAAACCTCCTAAATTAATTATTAAATATTAATTTAATTAAATTTAAAAAGTCCAGCAACGAGTTGCTTAACTTTCCCAGCAACATTTAAAACTGTATGTTGTAGCATCATCTATTATGATATTTTATTAAACTTATAATTTTAACTATTATAAAATGGCAAAAAGCTTAATTTTGAGGGTAAAGATGGGTTTTATAAAAAAAATTTATAAATACTAATAACAAGAAAAACTATCATTAAATCCAACCCTACTGAGATATGACACAACCCCTTTATCTTCTCACTCATCAATCTTCAACCACCAAAATTTAATAGCATCAATCCTCCTAATACACAAAACTCCCTGAAAAATTTCAGAAATTTTCAACAACAAGCACAAGAATTATTCATATTAAGCTTCAAAAAGGGTGAACAAAAATCATGTCCCACACATATACACAAACATACATACAGAAAAAAAAAACTCAAATTATTTTGTATTTCTCAATGTTTCAAGGTCCTGAGTCTAAAAATGTAAAAATCTTATGGGTTCATTTTTTGACCAATTGCCAACTTTCCTTCTGCTATATATAACAGAGCTGGAAAAGTAAGAGAGATGGCATCTAATACCTACCTATCTCTATGCCAAATTACTTGATATCTAATTATTAATAGCAGCATTGTTATAGCCTAATCTAATCAAGTAATCATTTGACATTAAAAATGAAAATAATAGGAGAATTTTAAGAAACAATATTTCAGTATCATATTTTATTTAAAGTCTCAAAAGAACCACTATACATCCTATACATGCAAATTTACCAATTCTTCTGTAATATCTAATGAAAATAATGAAATATCTATCGTACCATAAGCTAGAGATGCCCATTAAAAATTATTAAAGTTCCTTCTGTAATCTTTTCCTTTCTTCTGATAAGCTTTTTGCAGAACTTTTTTTAATGTTCTATTTTCATTAAGAAAGCATTTACTTTCTGTTTGTGACTTCTGAAAGGCAACAACAGAAATGGTGCCTAATGCCTACCTCTAGTAATGAATTATTTAAAATTTAATTATTAATTATAGCAAAAAAAATAGTCCAATGCATTATGGCAATCATTTGGCATTGATTAATAATGTCAGGTTTGAGATTTTTATATATATGTCTTCTAAAAGGTTTTCATTATAATTCTTTCATTTTCATTTCTAATTCTGTAAGCCTGTATTATATCAGGTCAGTCCAAAAGTTCATGCGCATTAGTAGCATGTAAGGGTTTCGCGATTATTTATTACCAGATCGATAAGATTCCGAACCTGTCAAAACTTGTCATCGCTTGACCGTTGTATTCGTCAGTTTGTCACCAAATTTCATATAGATCAGACGCATATTAGTACCGATAAAAAATGAATATTGATAACGCATATAAACGTGCTGTGTTATATTTTTTCTTTTCGAGTGGTGAAACTGCCAGATCTGCAGCAATAAAAATTAATAGTGTACATGGTGCACATACTATTAGTGTGAGGACTGCCCAGAAATGGTTCAAAAAATTTAAACTTGGAAAAAGCAACATTAATGATAAACCCCGTTCAGGACGTCCTGTCGATTTTGATAACAACGTTCTTAAAAATCTTGTGGAATCAGAGCCACATTTAACAGTGGATCAGATTGCAGAAAAGATGCATTCATCTCATGGGACAGTCTTTCGCCATTTAAAGGAGATTGGAAAAATATCCAAGCTTAAAAAGTAGGTACCACACGAGCTGCCCGAAGCCAATTGCCAGCAGTGATTAAACATCTGCATTTCCCTTCTATCGCGCTTTGAAAGAGAGCCATTTTTAGACTATTTGGTAACAGGTGACAAAAAATGGGTTATTTATGATAATGTCACCAGAAAAAGACAGTGGACAGACAAAGATAAGCAGCCAATTCCAACACCAAAGGTGTCTTTACATCCCAAAAAGGTTCTGCTAAGTGTGTGGTGGGATATGTATGGTGTCATTTATTATGAATTATTAGAACCAAATAAAACCATTAATGCAGATGTATACAGTAAACAACTTTGCCGCTTAAATTCAGAATTGATAAAAAAACACCCGCGATTGGTGAATATGAAGAAAGTGTTGTTCCACCATGATAACGCTAGACCACATACGGCTCGAAAAATGCTGCAAAAAATTAATGAACTGAATTGGGAGCTTTTGCCACATCCTGCATACTCCCCGGATATTGCCCCAAGTGATTTTCAGTTATTTTGTGCCTTACAAAATTTTTGCCAATGCAAAAAGTTCAATTCTAAACAGGATATACAAAATGAACTCAGAAGTTTTTTTGCTTCAAAACCAGAATCTTTTTACACCAATGGAATAAAAAAGCTACCAGAAAGATGGCGAGATATTGTAGATAGCGGAGGAAAATATATCATAGATTAAAATGTTAAATTGTGTTTTATTTACACCATTTAAAAATTTTGCCAAAATGCGCACGAACTTTTGGACTGACCTGATATTTTGCACTTGAAGACTTTGCTGCCTCTATCATGCCTTGGTCATACAAGTTATATTTTCAATCTTTCCTGCAACTCTCACAGACTTTCACAACTCATAAGCTTTCTATAGTATTTTTTGCTAAAGCATTCCTTTCATGTGTTAATGTTTTGTTTAGAGAAAACTCATCTTTTCAATCTAAATTACCATGAACTAATGTAATAAGGGGACATAGGCAACTTTTAACTTGCAGATTTGAACAAAACTACATGTAGGTCATTTGTAGTAGTAGACATTAGAATACAGCAGACAGAAATGGCTGAAGTTGCATCATTTTCTGTTTCTAGTTTGTGTTGATTCTTGTGAAAACTTTTTGATTGTGTATATTTGCATTAACTCATTGAAAGTAAATCAATAATAACCAAAATTAATGGATATTTAGAGACATCACTGGTTAAAGAATAATTATATGCTGATAATGAAAAAAAACTAAAAACTGAATGTAATAAATAAATTCCACAAATATAAATAACAAAAAATTATGTCTCCATTAAAATAATTATTGATTGTTGAATTTCTTTGATAAAAAATTAAATCTATATTAATAAGTGTCCATTTACATTTTATTTAACTATATTATACTCCAATTGCATTTTCAATAGTTATCTTAATTTATAAATTTATATATGATACATTTTCTGATTAAACTGAGATCAATAGAAATAGAATTAGAAATGACAATTTCTACTTAAGTTTGTTATTTTTTTACATTATTATTTTTCATAATTGTTTTTATTTTATGCTTACCCTCCTCGGACTGTTCTCCATTCTACCTTGTATATACTTTTACACAATTCAGGCTTACCATCTTTGTTAAGTTTGGCTACATGAAATAAAAAAAAATGACAAATCACATAAAATACATTATGGAATGGTATTAAAATTGAAATATAATGTTTTATTTAGACAATTTCCATATTATTCATATTAAATTAAACTGATATTAGATAAATTCTAATTTGACAAATAATAATATATACAAGGATGATTTTTTCAAGCTCCGATGGTCCATAAAACAAAAACAAGTGTAAATAACAAAATGAATTTATTACCAAAAGTTAGGTGCAAACATGGTTACTTTTCGACATAATCACCATAAAGATTGAGGAATTTTTCATATTTGTGGATGAGTTTTTCCATCCCCTTGTCATTAGGGATCGTCCATAGATATGACAAATGCTTCAATCTTCACAGTGATTATGTTGAAAAGTAACCATGTTTGTACCTAACTTTTGTAATAAATTCATTTTGTTATTTACACTTGTCTTTTTTTTTCTTATGGACCATCGAAGCTTGATAAAAAAAACAGCATATATCTAACATATATCTAACATGCTTGTGCAAATAGATTTGTGCATTTTGAACTAATACAGGAAATCCTCATTAGTTTGAAATTCAAGGAACATAATAATCACAACTTCAAAATATTGAGTTTCAAATTATCCAAGATTTACATATTTCTGTACAATATTCCAAATACCACATAACTGATTAATTTATTAAGCAAATAGAATACAGCTACATATACAGAATACTTTTGTTTATTTGCATTATTATTAATTATTAACTGCAGGTAAACAGCATGTATCTGGTGAGAACATCAAAGGTTGGAAGGTAGGTTTTATAAAATGTAAAGCTGAATTCCTCAAAATGTAGCCCAAATTATTTTTAAAGTTGTCCAAAAAGTAGTGAGTTGCACAAATCTAATAGCCTAGAGCTGTACAAATATCTCAATCTGATACTTGTAGCCCAAATTTGCAATCCTGAAACACAACCATATTTTATTAGAAGAGAAAATAAGGGTAGTCCATGGGTAAGGTGACACCCAAAAATGTGTTTCTATTGTGGCTACACGCTATATTTAAATTGTATATTTTGTATAAAATTGTATTATTTTATATTATATATTCTCCGCTTCCACTCTTTCTGTCCTATTTATCTACCCATCCTGGAATGTTCTCATTTTACCCTTTGCTTTGGTATGTGGATGATTAACCCTAGAAACAAAGAAGGGGCGAACACGTGGGTGATTCCAAGGCAGAAACCCAAAGGAGGGAGAGTGAAATGGAGTCTCCCCAGTACATTTAGCATCATATGGTAGAGACAAGAACCTTGGAACTAAGAAATAAAAAGGAATTAATTGTGAGGAACAAGACGCATCAGCCCTTCAAACTATTATTTTGGAGAGTGACAGAAGTGAAGTTAGTCACCAACCCAACAAGAGATCTCATCCATGATCCCATACAAGCAGCATACCTCATCAAGTTTTGGGTACTCTATTTTCTATCCCTTACTTTCATTATCTAAATCAGGGGTGTCCAACCCGTGGCCTGCATGCAGCCCAAGGCAAGTTTCAATGCGGCCTAATAAATGTGTAAACAAAACCGACAAATGTTTTAATTAATTTATTTATTTATTTATTTCAACGGCATAAACTCAAAAAAGAAGTTTCACAAAGTCATAAATCTTTGTTCATATTTTATTTTTGAGTGGAAAAGAAATATTTTCAAATACTTGGAGATGTGTGAATGAGGAAGGATTACTAAATAAAGCTGGAGTTGTGACTCAAAGAATTATAGACCCAAATTTGGGAAAAGGACAGAAAGGTGAGAAAAGACAAAATATAAAAAGTAACAAGAAAAATTAAATAGATCTTCTGTTATGCAAATATTGATCCTTAATTTTCCACTTCTTTATCTTTTCTCCTTTCCCCGCATTTGGGTCTATAATCTTTTGAGTCACAACTCCAGCTTTATTTAGTAATAGTATTTCTTCCAATATTGCAAGATTTGGCTACATTGCGCCAAATGTGACTACTTTTTTTTGTTTGACGTAGAAATTATCATTTGGTGCATTGGCTACTTCTTGGGTTACATTTTATTTATAAATATACTGTATTAGTTGAATGAAAATGCACTTTAAAATGGTGTTTTGTCGTTTTTTATTAATTAGAGACCCAAATAAAACAAATATTTGTGTTTTTCAAATAAATTTCCATTTGTCTCTCTTATAATAAATGAATTTATCTATTTCTAAGTAAAAATTGAAAGTGTCTGTAGAAGTAATTTTTTAAAATATTCTTTTTCGTGATAAAGATTTAATATTTATTATTATAATCTAGACATGTTAATCCTTAAATATACTTCTATATTGGGCCACAAGTATATATTATATATACTTGTGGCCCAAAACTCTGACTTCTTCCAATGCGGCCCAGAGAAACAAAAAGGTTGGACACCCCTGATCTAAATTTTCTAATAAGCCTTCTTTATTCAATAGTTATAAGCAGTAATAAGAATCTACTTTTAATTAATATAATTTTAAGTAATTAAATCATTGTGTCAGACAAAGGACTACATGTGCGCATTCTTTGTCGGGAGACTATATTGTACGGTGATTGAATAATTGTGTGAATTATTCAGTGAGTGTTGCATTGTTGGTATCCTTAGAAACCTGTATCATAACAAGCAAGTTAATAAAATTGTATTTTATTTTATTTATTTTCGATTTTGTGTCTTTGTCTCACTCGTTGGTCTCACACTGCAAAAGCAAAGCCATATTCACCAGACCACAGTTGTTCTTAGTCCATTATTCTCTTAGAATACGGAGGCACTTTGATCTAATTGAATGAGTTAACATATGTTCAGATGAAATTTTCACTTGAAAATTCTAAGTAGCCCATATTTTGAACTAACCAAATTCTTTAACATGTAAATCTATATATCCCTGCCCAAGACAAATAGTACAGTTACAAACTAACAGAATTTTGAACTATCAGAGTTAAAATTAATGAAGATTTCCTGTATTTATATTTGGTATAAATCCAATTCAAAATAAACCAACCATATTACTGTGTTAATATAATACTAACGAGTCACACTAGAAATAAAATGGGTTTTTTTGTTGTGTATTTAAACTTGTTATTCAGTCTCCTGAAGTTGTAAAGTTGATTTATGACAACAGAAATAACAACAAGAAGAAAAATTTTAGCAATATTTCATTTATCATTCTCACAATGACAAATATTTTTCTGGTTTTATGGTCAAAATTCATATATTTTTCATCATGACTAATAAAAAATATTGTCTTTGTTATCATATACAGAAGGTCCTAAACATGTCATTTGCATACATTTTATCATTCATTAGGAACTTATATATCAGATACATTCACACTTACACATTTACATTCCTGGTCAAATAGTATATTTTTCCTCAAATTTTTTTCTGTATTTAAATTCTTAATTTTATACTGTATATAAAATGTGTACAGTAATAAGTATGTTTTAAACATTTAATATAACAAGTAAATTTTACAAAGCTGTATAACCTTAACTGTTTGCTATACAGTAGTATAAATCAAAATTTCAAAAACTATAAAATGAAATAAAAATGTAAATAATAAATAGTAAATCCTATTCATATGTCCACATACTTCCATTTAAATTCAAATATTTTAGTTGGTCTGGAATATAGCTTTCCCATAATATACATAAGTTCAATTGAATAAATGTATAATTTATATCATTTTATTGTAAGTCATGCTTTTTAGGAACAAAACTACAGTATATGTCAAAGATCACCTATATTCTAACAAAAAATAAAACAGATTATTGTTAGATTTAGCAATGCATTATTTTTTTAAAGTTTGAAATATTAACAAACCAGTAATACCATTTTTCATAATTGAGGGCTTAGTGGAAAAACAGCATATTCTGCAAAAATACAAAAACTGCTTTCTGTTGACAGGTTCATTTGTGTTCTTTGTACTTTAGGTTTTCCTAAGATTTAATAGTGTACAATTATCATCAGCCTAGATAATTCTAGTGTGGGGTGATGATAATTGTTGTTTAGTGTGGAAGAAGCTTTGCTGTGAATCTATCTATGCAATATTTCTGATGGAAAATTTTAATGTCAATAAGACTGCAGCCACCCACCCAGCATGAAAAATAAGCCTTTTCCTTAGCATAATCAGGATGGTGCAGTCTATACTTAATGGGTATTATTTGGATTTTATGGTTTAAGTCCTCAAGATTAGTGTTGGTCCACTGAATGGTGCCAAAATAGTAGGCAAGTAGTGAAATGGCATGTGTGTTGATGGCTTTTATTAGGTTTTTGGAGTTTAAGTGTTTTTAGTATTGATTTTAGTCAGTTGCAATATAGTTTATTAAGTTCTGTTTCTTGTTTTTAGTATTCAATTAGTTTGGCTGGTGAAATCCCAGATATCTATAGATTTCTTCTTCCTTCACAGTTATGTAATCTCCATTGTCAAGTTTAAATGGTTAATTACTATTTATATTATAACAGTAGCCCCTCTTTATATTGTGCCTTGTTATATTGCGGATTCAAATATATCATACATTTTTTTGGTCCTCAAATTTTAAAAGTATTTAAGTCAGTAAATTTTAAAATATCAATTGTCATTGAATTTCTTTTTGCAACAAAATACAGGTAACCCTCCGTTTATGCCGGTTCACAATAACGCCGCTTCGCAATTTCGCAGTGTAATTCCCCGATTTTCCCTATGCTAGACTGATTTTCATTTCAGTGTTGACGTATTTACCGAGCCGCGACATTGTACATTCATTAAAACAAAGGTTTTTATTAAATATATTTATTTTTTCTGTTTAATATTATTGGGTATGTATACATTTGCATTAAATTAATATTAAAATACTAAACGTTTAGGTACCCACGAGTCAAGATATTAAACTTAATAGTCCAATAAATGGCATCCGAATCCATAGTGCCAATGAATGTATCCCGTATCAGTTCGTTCAGGAAAACACCTTACGACGCAATAGCACTTCCGGCAATCACAAATTATCGTTAGTGAGACAAATCTACTTCGTTGGCCAGATGATATTTATCTCTCCTTAGCCACCTTGAATTTTCCCGCTCAAACTGACCTTATATATGCGCTAAGGTAACCGGTTGTCGACCAATCAGTGTCTTCGCTCGTCCGTAGCTCTACGTCGGGTTAACGTATCCTTTCAACTAAGGAAAGTTTGACGGATGAAGTTTGTGAGTTAGACAATGTTGGGAGCGAAGTGCAAATGTAAAAAGGAGCATCATATTCGACCATATTCCGAAATTCTTAATGAAAGAAATCAAAAATGTAAACAATTAAAGATGGATACTTTTTCCGAAAAATGTAAGAAATTCGAAACAAAAATTTTTAAATAAAAACATTTTACTTTATTTTATGATAAAATACATTTTAAAAATTAAAAATTTATACGTATTTTGTGTTATATTGTATTAATGAACAAAATTATTAGTTTATTTTTCCCTCATGTAGAACCTAACCCTATACCTCACTGTAAATACAGGTTCGTTTTACGCTGATTCGATTTGTGCCGGCTTTTGTAGGAACGGAACTGCGGTAGGGCTACCTGTAAAGTATTTTATTCCTACCACTGCCCTTGAAACTACCACTGCACGTGAAACAATAAATTTGACAAATTTATTTGTCAAAATCTAATAAATTTGTCAAAATAAAATAAATTTGTCAAAATCTAAATAAGCAAAGCAAAACAGGTGGACAGATCAATTATCATTTTTGTTTCCTTTTGATATTAAAAGTTGTTTATTTATTAGTTTTAAGTAAAGTCTCCTCATTTACAACTTTCTGTGAAATTTCGAATTCATCATAATGTGGAAGAAAAAATTTCTTTATTTCTGAAGGAAAGTTCTAAAATTTTTATACAATAGTAACTTTACAGAAAATTTTCTCTTTGTAAATTTATAAGTTTTGATATTCTATTATGTTTTTTACATTTTCAATTACTGTATTTATAATTTTTATTGAAAAATATAAATTAATTGAATTTTTAATAAGCAATTTATTATGAAAGATATGAAATATAGTATTGTATAATAAAATCACAACTAATATTTTGTTTTTATATTGATAGTATTTTTTAAAGAAACAATAATGCTAAATGGGCATTCATGGTATCAATGTTTACATAAACATCAATTAATATGATATAACCACAAATCAAATTCAGTTTTGAAAAACTAAGCTTATTTTATATCAGAAACACTTGATGATGAAAGAATAGAGAATAGAGATTCCACAGCATTTGTAAACTGTTTAGTATAAGCCTAGAATTTTTAGTACTTGATTATATCGTACCAACAGATATAACCAAGTACTAAAGTACTTTTTCTTTGTCTCCTGACAAGCACAATATAAGGAGGGGGCTACTGTATTAGAAAATGAAACCATATTTTAATGATGTTTTAAAATATAGTTTGACATTAATATTGATATTTTTAAAATTTTATAATAAACTAGCTGGGGTATCCAGCTTTGCTCAAGGAGTTGATATGAGATTGTGTGGTAGTTGGAATAAAAGGATAAACTTTAAAATATAAAAAGCCGGGTACCCCAGCATCTTATATTTTACATTTTATCCGCATTTCTCAGAGTGATATTTGCAGTCTTTTATTATAAGATTGTGTCACAATTCTTGATTCTTCAATTTGTTCATTTTGTTGTTCTTCAGTTTCTCTGCTTCTCACAGTGCTCATTCTCGTTCTTTGGGAACGTAAACGTGCCTCGCACTCTTCGACTGTTTCGTTATTTTGCTGTTCTTTTTGTTTTCACTGTTTTGCTTCAGAACTGGCAAGAGCTCCTCCTCTTTTAAGTTTGGGCATTGTATAAAATATAAATCAAATCAACTTTTTAGTAACAAATACACTAAGTACACTTTACACAGTTTTCACACTTTATTTTCGATTTATATTCAGTCACTGTATCACTTTGACTACTCACACTTCACTGTTTGTTTTTATTCACTCACTGCACTACTTTGGAATTTTCACTTCTTTTTCGGTTCTTCCCTTCGTCATTGATAAGAAACTGATGTTCCATCCCACGATGAATCTTGCTTTATATACCCCCACCAATGGGTAGTCCCACCCATACAAAAAAAGGCTTCGAATGGTCCACAATGTTCCAGAACATTGCACAACATTCAAGAGTGTTCTGGAATGTTCCACAATGATCTGGGATGTTCCTGAACATTCCAGAACATTCTGGAATGTTGTCGAATGCTCTCGAATACTCTCGAATTTTCTAGACTGTTCTAGAAGTTTCTAGATAGCAAAACTTCCAGCCTTTATATCTTCAACAGCACGCCCTTCACGTAAAAAAGGGAAGCAACCTTCTTCATGGATGAGGGATAGAGGGCTACCACACCATATAACTCCCTTGATCGTACCAGAACTTGTTTTTGAGTTTTAGTGACATGCACATTGTACACTTACCTTTATAATATATATTGATGTACAAAAAACTAAAAATTAAAGAAAATAGTTTTTAAATTGTGATAAGACTATTCATCTATTTAATTGAGACAATTCAGAAAAAATTTTTTAACAGTTTATTAATTTACCAATTTTCTATGCAAGGGAACAAGTGACTATTTCATTTTAAGTTGATATAAAATTCACACATTAAATAGTGTCAAAACAAGTTTTAAAATAAAAATTAATTTTTTGTTTTAGTTATTTTTATAGCTCTATTCCAATTTCAGTTTTTCATAAAAATTAAAACTATGGTTCTGTAAATGAAACTAACTTGTGTCTCCTGCAAGCACACAACCATATAAGTAGGTAGCAATTTAACAACTGATAAGAAACGAAGTAAACAATGTTTCAATTTCACTTTTAAAACAAAATCCCTGCATTTTAGCAAATTTCTCCAATTAATGTCTATAAGCTTAGCCAAGATGTTACTCCTTTTTTTTAATGGTTGTCATATTTTTCTATTGCAAATATTCCTGGAACTGCTTTAATTTTTCCCAAACTTCATTGCACAATAGAATATTCTAAACCCCTGCTTGTTAAAATTAACTCAATTAATACAGTTGTGGAAGGTTTAAAAACTGCCTAAGAACCTATACCTTGGTCTCTAGGTATAGCAGTGGGAAGTGAATAGTAGTTCTTACACATACTTTTTGTTTGCTGGTGGTGTGACTGCCCATAGATATAGATATAGTTAGTCATACTGTCAGCAAAGGAAATCAAAAAGACAATCATGGAGGCAAATTCACTAACTTTCCCTGACTTTTTGACAAATTTCCTGACTTTCTATGACTTTTTGAATGCTAACAAAACTCTGGCTTTCCCTGATTTTTCAGGTGCATAGGAACTGTATACATTTTTTTTACTCTACCTTTTGCAAAATTCATTACTGAATTGAGAATGATTTCCACTATTAACAAATGTAACTAAAAAGTAGATTAAACTATAATGTATGAATATAAATTATTATAAGATATAGTACTAAATT
Organism: Centruroides sculpturatus; assembly: GCF_000671375.1. Lineage (NCBI taxonomy): Eukaryota > Metazoa > Arthropoda > Arachnida > Scorpiones > Buthidae > Centruroides > Centruroides sculpturatus. The sequence goes on from NW_019384636.1 coordinate 35,833, forward strand.
CAATGTAACTCTCTATTGTTAACTGTACAAAGATTTGGTAAAAAGTACAGTTTAAAAATTAAAAACATTGCATATAAACTGTTTTCTTCATTATGCCAAGACACTAATGTCTGATACTTAAAAAAACAAAAAAAAAATCAAACCTGATTAGTCTGGTGATGGTTATTGAAGATGACTAAAACATTAGCTGTATATCATTAAATTGAAACTGCTGATTTATCAAAGGTTGTAGTGTGTTTGTGTTTAAAAATTAAAAACTAAATTTAAAAATTGTACTAAATTTACTTTCATATTATATTATATGACAAAATTATTAATACAGCAAGACATAATTTATTCATGGCATAAAATCACAAAATGTAATAAGAAATGCAGTTTTGTTATGCTAGATGTATTAAATAATTTAAATTATTAAATGGTAAAATAAAAAACCTACCATGAGGATACATGACAGATATAGGCTTGGAAGACCTTATATTCCATGTAGTTAAACTACCATCAGTATGACTGCATATAAATTGTTTTCCATCATTATGCCAAGATATTGATGTCAGATACTTTGAAAAAAAAGAAAATAAATAAATAAATCTAAAATATTAAAATAATTTATACAGACTAGCATTCTGTAAAAACATATATACTAAGCAGATATTGTTTGTTTTCATAGATATTAACTGATGACGATAATTGTTAAACATTAATACTTAGTAAATACTGCATATATAACCAACATCCAGCAAGAAACTATAAGAAAGCAAAATGTTTTCATCTGTTTAACAGGCATCAGGCTAATTGATCTTTGCAGTTTGAATTCAGCTATTAAACCAGTTTGAACAGAAAAAGTACTAGGAATAGGTGACTGCTGTCCACATGTTAAAAGGGGGATGATATAAGAGAGAGCAAAGGAAGAGGATTGTAAGATTAGACTTTGTAGGTCGACTTCCACACAGGGGAAAGAAATCTACATTTCTAAAGTTGATAGCCACAAGGAAAATGTGGCTTTGTAAATTTCTAATTGTTCTAAATATCTAAGCTATTCTTTATGGGAAGCATGCTCACTCAAAATGTACGTCTATGTTTGGGTCAAAAGTGAAAGTTGCTAATGTGATGTTGGCTAGCCCTTTCATGATGAAAGCCCAATGTTCTTTGAGGCAAATGTTTAAAGTTGACCCTATAGCACCCATGTATTCTAATTTGCAGTTGGTTCTGTGATCCACAACAGGTATTGTATATATATATATATATATATATAATGTGTGTGAGTATGTAGAAAGAGAGTATAAAAGCNCACTGAGTTCAGTGTTAACATGATTTTCTTATATCACTTTTTCGCCTGAGGACGATGATATAATACTCATCGAAAGTACTTGCGATAAGAAAATCATGTTACTGCTGAACTCAGTGCTTGTTATCAAGAAGCTATATACCAGATTAGAGGAAGATATCTGAGGATCTTTAGTATTTGCAAAGAAGGGTGAAAACTGAGGGACTACTACTGAAAGTTAATCAAAAGTTATTATTTCTAGCAATTTGTGTACAGAGTAACCAGTTTTCTTTCATATGTACCAGCTTTATACAGTATCATGGGAATGATTGTTAGGCATGACGGAAGTGGTGAAAGAATGATGAAGAATTAGATCTTTGAGGGTGTTCTTGGAAGTAAAAAAAAAGTGTGGCATAAGAGAGCAGCAAGCTCTAAGATGTTAAGTGGTGCTTAGCCGAGTCCTTAACATTACTAAGGAGGACTTTAAGCAGAGAACAAAAGCAGGATTCAATGTAAATGGAAAAATAGAGACTAGAAGTCACAAACAATAACGTATGCTGAGTTTCAAAACACCTTTCTTTCTTTTTTCTATCACTTTCTTTAATTTAAATTACATTTTCAACCATTTTGAATGGCTTTCTTCAAGTTAAACATCAGTTAGGCTAAGATGTTCTTTCTGTAAAGAATAGCTGGATTAAATTAAAGAGAGTACAGTTGACCCCCCATAACACTGTTGATAATTCCGTTTTATATGAATTCCATGTTGTACGAGTCACTTAGACTTTACAAATACATGTGCCGGGCTGTGAACAGCTTACGTATTTGTAAAATCCAAGTGGCTCGTACAACATGGAATTCATATAAAACGGAATTATCAACAGTGTTATGGGGGTCAACTTTGTACTAGAAAAAAGAAAGGTGTTTTGAAACTTTGTATAATAAGTTCTAGTTTACTACACACAAAAAAGTATACTGGGCCATGGATCATAAAGTCTTTGAGGTAATCAATTAACTCTAGAGCATTGGTGAGGTTGTATGAGTACCTAGGAAGAAAGTCTAGGAGCTTATGGAGAAAGTTATTGGTGACTATGAAACACTAATTGTCATATATATGTTACCGCTAAAGCTCGCAAGTCGTTAATGTGTACATTACCTAGATAATCTGCAGATTAACTAGGGTGATTCGTTAAAGTTATGAAAATTGTTCCATTTCTCAAATTACCTAGGTAATGTGCAGATTATCTAGGTAATCCGCACATTACCTACTAGGCACTCCATAAAGTGAAAATACGATCTTTGCCACAAATAAATGTACCACAAATAGGTGTGCTTGTCGCAGAAACCAATTGCTATGAAATTCAAAGTGTCATCAATCTTTAGACTGCACTAATAAGTAAGCACAATTGGATAATGTTACCTATAGTCAGTAAAATGGCAGTTCGTCTCTGATTCCAGCAAAGAGAAGAAAGGAAACAGTGGGGACGCACATTCAAACCTAACCTAACCTATTCTAATAATTTGGTTGATAATAATTATGGTAATTTATTAGACTAGGTTAGGTTAGGTTAGAACGTGCGTCCCCACTGTTTCCTTTCTTCTATTTGCTGGAGTCAGAGACGAGCCACTATTTTACTCACCATAGGTAACATTAACTGCACAATTATATCATGCAATCACCAGAAAAAGTATGATAACTTTATTATTTTTCATCTCTGATCCAAAAGTAGGGTGTCGTCAAAGTCGTCTCAGTCCCCTCAGTTCAGATAGATACTCAAAGTCCCGAAATTCCATAGGTGGTTATCTATATAATAATTTCCCTAATTGTATTAATATTTTAAATCGTTTGATTTTTTGTATGTTTTTTAATTGGTTGATGATTGATTCTATCAACTAATTTGTTGATTGTTTGATTGTATTAACTTGATTCTTTAGATATCAAAAATTAAATAAAGAACATTATGTTAATTTAAGCATACAGAAACGTTGCTGTTGTTTCAGCAAAGATCTTATTTTCACTTTACTGAGTGGCTAGTAGGTAATTTGCAGATTACCTAGATAAACTGCACATTACCTAGGTAATTTGAGAAATGGAACAATTTTAGCAACTTTAACGGATCACCCTAGTTAATCTGCAGATTAGCTAGGTAATGTACACATTAACGACTTTTGAGCTTTAGCGGTAACATATATACACTCATTGCCATAAAAATTAGCATACCAAGGAAGAGTTGTCATATCACTGCAAAATTTGGCATGCAACTATGTAAAGCATTAAAGTGCATCCATCCTATTGGCCTATAAAAAAAAGGGGACAAAGACATCCTGCCTGTACTTTACCTGTTGCAGAGGAATGCTGTATCACTAGAGATGCCTTTATGTCACAATTGAAGACTATATGAACAACTAATTGAGTTTGAGAAGAAAAGAATCATGCAGTTGGGAGAAGCCAAATGGTCATCTTGTCAAATAGTCTGTTCCGACAACACTGTGAAGAGCATTAGGATCAAAATATGAGAGAGAACTCGCACACGGCACTCATGCTCAAGATGCATTGGCAGATAACTATCTGCCAATGGAATCTTGAGCATGTGAAGACTGCTGATCCTCCAACAAGCATACACACAGTCAACCATATTATTCGCCATCCAAACACAGGTGGCACCATCATTACAGTCCCATATGTCTGTCTGTACCATTTCAAGGCATCTGGATTGCTATACTTCCCTGCCCTGTCCAGTCCTGATTTGTCACCGATCGAATATGTCTGGAATTACCTGGAACACCAAGTTGGACAGCATAGAAATTTGGCCAAACTAGAGGACCACTTGCAGCAACTATGGACTAAGATGCCTCTAGAGACTACATGACACCTGTAACACATTATGTATTCATGCTAGAGATGGTCCAACAGGCCTTTCATTTATAGTTTTTCTTGCAATAAATAATCCTTTTGCTTTCATTTTGTAATCACTTACTTATATCATCATTACACTCACAAATGTACAATTTCATTTGATTCTGACAACTCCTTGATGCACTAAATGGCAATAAATATATTTAAAAAATATATTTGTCAATTTCTGTTTCCAATATATCAGCAAAATAATCATTCAATGCCCTTAAAAAAATTAAAAATTATAGAAATTCAATTGACAAGAAAAATTATGTAACTTTACAATATTATATATTGAAAATTATATTTCAAATAGGGTTGATTACAATGAATTGATTGCTTTTTGTGCTTATTGAGCTGAAAAATTAACAAAGATATAATAAATTTTGTTTATTCATCCCTGTAATGTCTTGTTTTTTTTAATTTTCATTGTAATTGTAATTTTTTTTTATCTCATGTTTTGTTAAGATATTTTTTTTAATTTATAAAAAATTGTTTTTTTTCTTTGTTACATTAAATACCTGTAATTTATAAGTATATACTATTCAAATTCTTGTTTAATTAACATAGTTTATTATCTGATGCAATAAAAGTATATACTACTTGAGTGCTGAATCCAAGAGAATGCCAGGAGATTCCACCCAAAGAAAATGTTTGAAGCTTGAAGTGAGCACTGTGTATGGGGCCATTTAATTCTAATCTGCCTGGCCCCGTACAGTTATAATGAGCCAATGCTCTTTTGTGCTTAAAATTTTAAACTAAAGTATACTGCTCCAATTTTCATTCTGGTGTTTAATTTCTATATTCTTTTCATTAAACCTAACAATATCCATTATATATGGATGAAAACATTTGTTTAGGTAAAGGTCCTAATGGTTTGCTGGTTTTTTGGTGAGATTTACTAAAAACTGTTTATAATAATTTAAATGTATAAGATTTAAATGTAAATATAAAAATAAAAAACTTCTTGTGTAGAATTAAACCTGGTACCATGGGCATCCCACTCATGATACCAGGTTTAATTCCACACAAAAAGTTTGTTGTTAAATTGATGTTATTTTAACCAAAATCACTACACTACCAAATAAATAAACAACTTTTTCTGCAAAAGTATTTTAGTGCTCCAAAAAATTCTAGTGTCATTTTCTCCAGATTACATAAATTTATGGATTATAGTGTGGTGTTTCGTTGCGACAAGTACAATGTCCCGCGAGCGGAAAGGTACGAAATAAATACACTTTGGATGTATTGAACACAAAGATATTTATTGTCACTTCGAAACAGGTTCGTTTCTTCCAGATCCCAACAATACAATGATCACTGTATGTACAGGCGTTAAAATTCGATCTAACAAACAGCGGATTAATTGAGGGTTACGACTATACGCGATACAAAAACTTACAAATAATTCTTACACTACTTATGACTAAAAAGGAAAAAAAAAAGGAGAGTAGAGAAATAATAAAGTATAAGAGGGAGAAGGAAATACCCGGGACTTTGAATTCGAAACCTTGGGTGGAACACCACGTGGACCTTTCCGTGGAACGTTGTCTCTCGTCCTTCCTTTATGTCTTTTCGTACGATTCTTTCGATGGCTTCCTCTAAAATTCTATTATAAGAGTTTCTTCCTATCGATTCGCTGGCTCCTCGTAGCTTCTAATTGTTTTACACTCAATCTGACGCTGCACCACTTCTCCGTCCTTATTCTACGGACTTCGAGCCCAGACTTCTCCTTTAGCTTCGTAGTCTCCGATCGTCTCACACGCGATCCAGAGCACTACCTTCTCTCGTCAGTCCTCCTCGAGAGTTCCACCTCGACTGCTCTTTCCTTTGTTCTTTTTTGCCTTAGGGTCCCACTTCACCCTTTGTTCCATTCCCATTTCTTGGGATTGTTAATCCCACCCAAGGGAAAAGGTTGGAAAGGAAGGTTCTAGAAAAGTCAGAAATAAAGGAACAAAGAAACTTAAAACTAACTAAAATTAATATATTTTATACAATATTATGGCCGACGGCCACAATAGCTTTGGTATAACAAATTCAATAAATACAACAGGTTCATAAAATTTCATTAAACCCAATGATTAGAGACAGCTGGGTTCTCTTCACAAATGCATTTATTTAGTATAAATACTACAAGTTAATACAGATCATATTTTTTGGTAAAATGAATAAATTGCCATAAACAATATTAGTTAGTTTCTGTTAAATTTAACATACCTCACTACACTGAAACCTTGAATCTGCCGATCTGTTTCGCAAATCCCATAAAACAACCACACCAGTATCATAACCTATTAATAACTGAAATAAAAAAATTGCTTGTAAATGAAAGTATTATAAATTCTGAATGAGTCAAAATATTAAAAAATTTTAATTTTTAACATAAAATATAAAATTTCAATACTAAAATGTAATATATATCAGTTAAAAAGCTAATCAAGGAATTGAAATGTTTGTAAGAAGGAACTAAAAATATAATTAGATTCATGAACTATTGAATTTAATTTACAAATAAAATTAATAAACAATCAGATCATGTTTCACAAAGGTTATACAGTAGAGCGTCATTTATCCAAAAGCATTCCAGTTGGCAAATTTAAATTTTCGCTAGTGCTGTGGGCGCTGCAATCTATGGCTGTATCTTGGGCTACTCTAATATTTTTTTTTTTTGGTGTGTATTTTTTTAGCTGGCAGCACTGGCACTTTTGTGTGGTGTTTTTCTGAGGACTGTGTGTCACGCTGAATCAAACGTTTTTGATACTAGATCTTCTAAAGTATATATTTTTTGGTTTCTATATTTTTCAATATATTTATTTTGTTTGTAAAAAATACAATAAATAATTTTTAACGATACAATAGCCATGATTATTATTTTTAAAAGTATACGTTAGGCTTAATATCAACGAAAATTCAACATGAAGCAACATGCAATGGAAAAAAATTTCAACACGGTTAGGTTAATATATTTTTTCATACATAATTGGTTACCCAAAAAATAAGTTATCCGAACAACCTCAGTCCCCAATTGATTCGAATAAATGATGCTCTACTGTATATGATATTAAAAATTATAAATCATTAAGAAAATTTTTAAATACAGTAGAACCACCATTATCCGGACCTCCATTATCCGGATTTTCGATTATCCGGATTGTCCAAAATAAACAAAAATTTTACAAATTTGCTGATTTGCACTTGGTGAATTACGACACTGTTTATGTACATGATGGAATGCATAACTTTTTTTGTTTCAACAACGTCTCACCCAGCACAGTGGTCGTAAACTCTTAAATATATTTTACGTCGTAATAAAAATATAACTTGACATACGTATTTATAAATAATTTATTTTCAAATTACATCATTTCTATGACCAAGGGCGGCGTAAGGCATAGGTAACGTGGGCCACCGTCTATGCCTCGCGGTCCGGCGTTTCGAAGGTTTATGCATTACTTAAAAGCCGCGAACGCGACGAAAATATTTTACTCGTCATAAAATGATAGTTTGTCAAATTTTTATTCATAAAAATGCAGTTTCTACTGCTTTTTATTTTATAAAATCCGTCTTCTTGCACCACCAGAGGGCCTTTTATACAATAGGTAGTCTGTTAGCGTTGGTCAGTAGTAGTCCAAATTCAATACGAACGTTTGTTTCTTGAAAATCTGATCACGATTTAAATACAGTATTTACTTTTAATATTATCGATATGTCATCGAAAAGAAAACGTGTTGTATTATCATTAAAAGACAAATTAAAGTATTTTTTTCGATTATCCGGATTTTTCCTTATCCGGACTACCTTCATCCCCAATTAGTCCAGATAATAGAGGTTCTACTGTATATATTTATAAGCTAATGATTTTTTATTACAATGTTAACATAGTTGATAAACAATTCAGATCTATCATATTTTTAGTAATTAAAGTAAAATAAAACATTATAAAACATTAGAATATATAATATTATGACTACTTTTTATATTAAATGAAATATTTTTAATAAATTCCAATAAAAAATTTATTCAATTTTATTTACCAATAAGTTAGTTTTTAATTATTTCTATATAAGAAACAAAAATTATTATATTGTAGTACTTTAAATTCAAAATATTTAGAATATAATATTTTTATTTTTATGTATATGTCTTTGACCATGTTATACATGATACTCCATATTTATTTCATAAAAGAGTATCTTTAATACAATAATATCCATACATCAAAAATTAAACAGAATTTATTAAAGGAAGAAAAATTTAACCAAAAATATTTTAGCCATTATTCTGGTCATCCTCAGCTTAAAAATACATAAAACAGCATAAAATAAAAAATTTAAAAAGAATAACTGTATATCCATTGATTTTAGAACAAGTCAAATTATACAAAAAGTTTAAAATTTTTAAAATAGCATTACACAAAAAAGCTTGAATAATAAATTATTTAAAATCTGATACATAAAAAATTTCAAAACATGGCAAAAACCTTATTATAAGACCAATGAAAAATTTTAATTAAAATATGTTAAAAACAAACATTTTTGATATACCCCTAAGATCTGCTTCTGGTTTGTTTTTGTTCTCCATTCTATATTGGAATATTTAAAAAAAAACAATAATGAATTAAAAATTCAAGATTACATTTGAAAATTCAGATTGTCTGAGAAAGTTAGAACAGAACAAAAACTGATTCAAAGTAGGATCTTACTTATAAATATAAACAACTTAGAAAATCCAATACATTACAATAACACTACATCAACTGCAATATAACATCGGGCTATTAATTGGTAATAATAATAATTATAAATTTGACCCTAGAGGGAGGCGTTAGGCACCATCTCATATTAAATTTAATAATTACAACTTAAATAATTTTAAATTTAATTAAGTTATAATTATTAAATTTAATACGAGATGGTGCCTAACGCCTCCAAGGTCAAATTTATCAATAATTTATAATTATTATTATTACCAATTAATAGCCCAATGTTATATGGCAGTTGATTTAGTGTTACAGATCTTACTTATTAGGTATACTGTACATCAAAAATGTGTTTATTTTTAATGTGTCTTACGCTTAATGAGTTTTCCCCTGGCTATGATGGAATGACCAGTGTGGTTGTTAAATCCCTGGGGAAACAGATAAAGAGGTTGATGGGAAGAGGTTTTTCAAGAAGATGGCAAATGTGAAGTGTGGATCATGAGTGAGGAAGCTGTTACCAAATAGCTGAGTGAGAGGAAGTGAAAAACTATTGTAGAGGATTGTAAAACAAAGGTATGAGGGAATACTTTAATAGTGAAACAAAGATCTCCGATGAATTTTCAAGTCTGTAAGTAAAGGGGGTGGTGAAGATTCAAATTCAAACTTTTTGTCTCTACTATGTAAATCTCTAACAAAGAAGGACTCTTAAGATTATTGTTGGAATTCTAATGTACTACGCAAGAAACTCAATGTGCTGTATATCCTTTGGGATAAAATTGTTGGAAAATTAAATTAACTTATTGTTCCATTACATTTTGGTTTCTTGCCTTTTGTCTTGTTTCGCCCAAGAGCAATGGATCAACTCCCACAAGTGTCTGGTTTATTCTGTTCACTTGTTCCTTTTATTGGCTCGTCATAGAAATTAATGACTTTTTTTTGCTTTTAATTTGTTCTATCCCCAATCTGACATTAACACATTTAGTTAAAATTCTTCACTGATCTTATATTCAGGATTTTGGAGTGTTTGCTTCATTTACATGACCAGTGTTGTGAGGAAAATTTTGAATAAGAAAATTATAACTAAATTAGATATATAATTATCTTAAACCATCAGATTCTTTAATTGGGCTACTTTAAGGTAAATTAATTATTAAGTAATTTGGTTACAGATAGGAGGTTAAGCCACCATCTCATTCCTATTTAGTTAATCTGAACTTCCTGCCCTAAGTTTGCCATATTTTGTCTTGATTTTCATCTATCTAACTCCTTTCTTAAGATTAAGGAAGGACAGACAAACAGACATAGGGAAGACAGTGGAAATTTATAGGTCTACAATTTCTTCAAATTGCAGCCCAATAATTTTTCTATAAAATGTGATATTTACAAGAACATACTTCCCACATAGTTTATAGAACCAGTTGCAAAATTTAAACGCTATTATAATATAAAAGCAATTATTCTCACATTTTTACAATATTTTTTTTTTATATAAACAAGTTTTATATAATATCTTTCGGATGTTAAGGTTAGCAACTTCAATCACATGAAGGGTCATCACAACCTGACTAACACAAATCACTTTTCAAATTTTAATATACACCAGTATTAATTAGTAGTCGTTGACCATCCTCTCTTCTGGGATATATATATAAAGATTTAATTTTTAGTTTTATCATCTAGTTTTGGATTTTTAACATAAAATTTTAAAAGTTATCAATTTGTTGATATCAATGATACTGGAATCAATACATTTAAAATCACATCTTAAAAAAGTATTCTGAAATTTTCATATTTGATACTTTCTTACTAATATAGCTACATATTTGTTCAAAATGCTTAAAAATTTATTATATTTAATTCAAAAACAATTAAATATTTAAAAGTTATTAATCTAAAATAAAATAATTTATTATGTGATATTTAAACTCTGACATTTTGTTTTTAAATTGAAAACTAAAATTTTAGTTTATAACTTTGACAGAAACCATAAAAGTTTAGAATGAATAAAAAATAAAACAATAATATTCTAATTCATGATCACTATATATTTTAATTAATAAATAAAGTAAATTTTACATAATATGCCTCAATATCCAAAAATAAAAAAATAAGTATATTGTGTATCACTGTTAAAAATTATCAGTATAATGTATCTACTAAGTATTCAGATTGGACCATTTTCACACAAACTATAAGAATGCAACTAANACCCACTTTCTAACCATTCCATCACTCATTACATTTTCACCATAAATCTCTACAAGTTGACAATGAATTTCAACTGGCTTAACATTCTTTGCATTCAAAAATCGTATTACAGAATGCACTTCACAGTCGGTGGGATCAGCAATAGTCTTAAACATTTTGAATGCTCACTAACACGTGGAAAAACAACACAATCCAGCTGTAATGGCGTCACTGGACTGACAATCAACCAGAGACACGCAGGCACTGAACTGCGATACTACCACTGCAATGGCAGTAGAACGAAACTGTACTTACTTTCCAGACACGCCTCATAAATGTTTAAAATGCTTCATAATTCACAAGCTTTTTAAAGTTTATAAAAATTATGAAATGTGAGATATTTTGTGGCTGTCTGCCATTTTGTTGAATATAATTGTACTGTATATAGAATAAGAACTCCTTTCTTTTTTCCTATAATTCTTCTTCCTTCCGTTTTTAACCCTTTCCTGTATTATTCATGGATCCTGATTGACCAGTTTACAAAGGGACAGGAAGGGGGTCCTGTCCGAAGGGGACCTGCAGACACTAGGTGAAGACAAGAGAGACTTTTGGGGTTCTCCACTGAGGTCAAGTGAGAGACCAGGAGACAAGGAGACAAGATACAGTACAAGGATTAGGACAAAAGAGAGGGTCAGTATAGACCAAGAAGTAGGAACAGGATCTTAAAAATAGGTGAGCCAACAGTTCTGGAGAAGTCCAAGGACCTACCTCAGCACCTGTCAATGAATAACTGCTTTTTATTCTCTTAGATGCTAATGAATTGGACATTCACCATCCACAAAGTGACCATTGTCGATATTCACCCCATTGTCAGGACACACCGATCTCAGCTACAGATAGACTTTCTAACTATCCTTCATCCTTTCTTTTCTCTTTTTTAGTTGTAACTAATAATAAGATTAGGTTTAAGTTGAATTGAAATTATCATAGTTTTAAGCGGGATTGTATATATTAGGGGTGGGCAAGCAAGAGGTCAGTGGGAGCCGAAATGTAGGTTTTGCAAAAAGCATGGGAGTTGCAGTTCTGTACTGTACATTTTTATTCTGTATATAGGTTGTTCTACATTAAAGTACCTGATTTTAATTTGCCATAAAAAATGAATGGTTTAGATATACAGTATAAAAGCAACAAATGACATCTGGTGTAAAAACTCATCAAGTATTATAGATTTTTTTTTATGCTACAAGATGGCACAAAAGTCAAATCATGAGCATTTTCGCCCAGTCATGGCTTCACCACATTACATTACGTTAAAATAGTAGAGAAGTTGTCTGTATGTGCACAGACTTTACCTCTAAGAAATTAGACTTGATAAAATTGAAATTAGAAGAGGAAGTAATAGTAAGTAGGGAGGGATAGAAAATAGGAAAAGATTGAAGGGAAGTGTCAAATCATTGAGCATCTATATCATAATTGTTGAGCAAGTAAAAGTACAGTGACAAGACGGCTTCACCACAGAAGAAAACCCATGTTGTAGTCTGATATGCCTGAAAACATAGTCACCAAGATCTCCCGATCGGACTCCCTTAGATTTCTTTCTATGGAGTTACATGAAAGATATGATTTATGCAAGTAACATCAGTCCGAGACCTTTAGGAACTTCAGGAGTGCATTACTGCAGCCATTTCCAGTGTGAGACAGGAATGTTGCAGGGTATATAGCAGGAAATTGCCCAACACCTTTACGTTGTAACTGACTGCTGGAGCACTCATAGATGTGGTGATTTTTTTTCAATGAAATTTGGCAAGTTCTTTCTCATAAAATCTTTAGTGAAGTTACATCTTTAACAGTTAATTTTTTTATAGCCCAAATCTAACTGGGTACTTTCAAGTGTAACATCTTGTATATATATTATAACATTAATAAAATATATTATAAATTTTTATTTTAAAACAATTTCTAAAGCATTTCAGCTAAAACTTCAAATATGTGATGGATTTAGAAAGCAAAAATCAAGATCTTTCAAAGTAAAATTTTATTAGCATATAAATAAACCGATGTTATATCCTATATAAAATAGATTCATATTATATTGTTCAGAAAAATCTTAAATAATTAATTATTGTGATTTGAATAATCAACAAGTAATATTTCAATATATATAACATGTCAAAAACAACTTAAACAATATTATGTTTGTAGAAGAGAAAAATTATACAAAAATCAGTAAAATATCAAAGTAGTAATAAAAATGAAATTGATACTATAATTTGTTGATGTCAATTGAAATATTAATTTAAAACTAACACTAATGTCCATTTTCTACAAGTATCGAAAACATGCTTNAACATATTTTCACAAAATTGTGGAAATAAAATTGTAAAAATAATAATAAAAAGCAGAAATTAACACTTTCAGCAAGAGCTGCATGTAACTCAAAAAGAGCCATATGCGGCTCTCGGAGCCGCATTTGCCCATGGTGAGTATATATTAACTTGCGGGAAGTTCGAACGAGAGCAGAGACATTGTACTGTACATATATCTATATATATAATTGTCTCTGTGATGAACATTCCAATCTCTGTTCCCTCATTCGACCAATAAAGCGATTTTATTGTTATTTGCTTTGTCGTTTTATCACATGTTTCACACACATTCCTTCACAATTTAATAAATGTTAATAAGAGAAAAATATATTTTCATAACAGGCTGTTATTCATAGAGAATCAATCTAGAATGTGACACTAGTTACAGAATTCATCTACACTAGAATTCAATAGTTTGAATTTTGGAATGAATTTAATGTTCTGAGTTTTAATGTTTGTGTATTTGTAATAAGTAGACTCTTATGATGAACCAGGACACTTTAAAGTATTCTGGATCATATTTATTTTGTGATATTAATTATTGATTCTTGAATAAAGCAGAGTCTTTGCTGATTAAAAATGTCATTTATATCATAAATGAAACACCAATGCTAGCAAATTTTGAAATGTAAAAATCAAATATATGGTCAACATGCCTTAAAACAAACACTGATAAAGTGAGTTCTCACTTTAAAGTGAATTTTGCCATTGCCCTGACAGAATGCCATTGTTACAATATTAATTTTCATGTGATAAACAAAAATTTTACCAGAATTTTACCAGATTTTTCAATTCTTGTTTAAATATCTTATAGTTTTAAGCTACAGATATTATTATATCTATTTCTGTAATAGGTCTATTATTTACAAGGTGCATACCAAAATTATGTACCTTTTAGCTATAACTTCTAAACGAGTCAGTTCTAGAAAAAATTTTTGATGTCCCTTTTCAACATAATCCCAATCTTTGTCAAGACACACTTCGCATCTTTAACTACTTGTCAAAGCACTATGTAACTCATTTTCTGAAGTTCTTATGTACCAGTGGAGAAGTGCACTACCAGGAGCAATCTTAACAAATAATGCATACCATGAAATAAATCCTTTAGATATGTGAATAGCCAAAATTCACTCAGAGCCAGACCTGGCAAATACAAAAAGATGCAGCAGAATTTCAATGGTTTTTTCTATCAGAATATCTTGAATGACTTGAGCTCTGTGTAGTGAAGCATTGTCCCAATGCAAGACAAAATATATGCCAGCAAACTTGGGATTCCATTCACAAACTGCAGGCAACAAATGTTTGCCCAGCATATTTTTTGCACACTGACCAGCAATTGTGTGATCTTTAGGTACCAGATGCATGAGAATCAATCCATGTTTGTCCCAGTAAATGGCATAGAGAACTTTGTTGATGGAAGCAACTTGTTGGAACTTTTGGGGAGGTGGGAAAACAATGTTTCTACTGTTTCATTTGCCATTTAGTTTTGGATAAAATGTAAATTCCATCATGATCACATAATCCAAAAACAGCCATTAGATGCAGCATTCCTAGCCAACATTGACAGACAAACTTCAGTTCAACTGAGTTTCTTTTTATTGTCCAGTTAGTATGGATCCCAGCATGCAGAAACCTCATGTATGAATGATCAATCAGAATCCATTGAATTGTACCTTGCAATAGGCCTGTAGCATCAGCAATTTCATCCACTGTCAGCCATCTTACATTACCACATGTTCCATTTGAGTGCAGTTTTCAGGAAAAGTTGCAATAACAAGGCAATCAGAGTGTGGATCATCTTTGACAGAGTTTCTTCCAATGGATTCACAAACCCAGTTGCATACTATGCAATCATCAAGAGCAGACACTCCCTACAGATGTCCATTAACTGCTTGTGTATTGGCCACTTTTTCATCACAAGCAAACAAAAATTTGTTGACAGCATGCTGCTTCTGAACTCCGTGATAACTCTTCTGATAACTCTGATAACTCTATGCTTTCAGGCAAACTGAACTTCTAATAACTCCATGCTTTCAGGCAAACTTAGAAACAAGTTAGCAAAAAACATAAATTACTCATTACCTGCTGCAGGCACTAGTGGAACTTCACAAGTTGACTGGTTAAAGGCTTGTTCAAACTTGTCCCAAGAAAGCATGCAATTTGTTGCGTGCCCACAAAGGAAAACAGTACATAATTCAATTTTAATTTGAAACTAACCATTAATCCTATTTATCAAAATACTTTTATTTAAATATAACAATTATTTTATACACTCTGTCGCAAAAAAATGTATGCACCCAGAAGAAATCGAGCCACAATCACGAAAGTCTGTACAAATTTAGTCTGGTAAGAGATATGCAAATGATAAAAATTTTGACGCCAATGAGATAAGGCTAACGGCGGTATGAGCATATGAGATGCGCAGCTGGGAGAGTTTAAAAGCACAAGTGCTTGCGCCGTAGGGCTATTTAAACGAATCTGTCAACTTGGATGGATGGTATTGTGAATAGAGATGCCTCTGAGACGTAACAGGCGGCAGTACAAGCAGTTGACGGAGTTTGAAAGGGGCCATACAGTAGGCCTCAGAGAAGCCGGTTGGTCGAACAGGTGTACCGGCCGCCACCTCTGTCGGAGCAATATGGTAGTTGCTCGGTGTTGGCAACAGTGGATGACGGAAGGGAGAGTCTACTGTCGCGGAGGGTCAGGATGTCCCAGAAACACAAATGAGCGCGAGGATCGTGCAATCAGAAGAGCGGCAACATCTGCACCAACAACGTCGCTATCATCGATTTGACGCCATTTACCACCTTCCAGGCATCCGGTGGCATCAAGAGAAACCATTAGAAGACGACTGGCCGACAATGGTATAAGAAGCCAACGTCCATTAAGACGCTTAAAACTGACCCCACATCATGGGCAGTGTCGATTGGATTTTTGCCGACCTCGGGCAAATTGGAGTGTGACCGACTAGAGGCGTGTGGTCTTCAGCAATGAATCCCGATTCAGTCTCAGTGCTGATGACCACCGAACACACATGTGGAGATGGCCCGGCCAGCAGTCCGATCTGGCATTTGTTGTCGAGCGGCATACAGCAATTACACAAGGTGTGACAGTGTGGGGAGCGATTTGTTATGACACACGATCACCTCTAGTCGTCCTTCAAGTCAACATGACGGCTCGCAGTTACGTGGACAGCATTTTAACGCTGGTTGTACTGCCTATTCTATCAAGTCGCCCAGGTGCCATTTATCAGCAGGACAACGCTTGTCCACATACTGCGAGACTCTCCTAACAATGTCTTCAAGGATATGATGTACTTTCATGGCCTGCCAGGTCACCAGACCTCTCGCCAATAGAGCACGTCTAGAACGTGTTGGAAAGGCAAATGCAGTCGTCTCGTGATACAAGTGAATTAACTGCCCAGTTGCAAAGATTATGGCATGATCTTCCGCAAGGTGTCATAGGTGACCTAATTGATTCAATGCCACACCATGTTTCGGCTTGTATAGCTGCCAGAGGTGGCTTTACTACTTAATGATTTGTAACGTTTTTCATGCCATAACTTCTTAATAAAACGATCTTTTGTTCTGAATTTTTAATCATTTGCATGTGTCTTACTAGTCTACATTCTTACCAACTTTCGTGATTGTGGCTCGATTTCTTCTGGGTGCATACATTTTTTTGCGACAGTGTATTTCATTACTGACTACAACTGAAAGAATTTTGTTGTATCTGATAAATATCTGTGTTGATATTTTTAAAGTTTTAAATAAAGCTTTAAATACCAACATAAATTTATCTTTAACTTTTATTTAAATTTAATTCTTAGTTCTTTAGTAAGCAATTATTATTATTTTTTTTTATGTGAAAATGATAATATTGTTGCTAATGAAGCCTAATAAATTTTATGTGTTTTACTCTGAAAACAAATTAATTTTGTTATAAAACTATTAGTTTACTTATGATTTTTTATATACAGTCAATTCACATTAATATGAATCACTAGGTGAATAGCAGTTAATATAAATTTTTGATAAAGCAAACTAACAATTTTCGGAGTCAAGGTCATATAATTTAGGGAGTTAAGGCTTAATAGACAATTCAATTGATTTTTGAAGATCAATTGAATTGTCTATTAAGATTCAATTGATTTTTGAAGATCAATTGAATCTTCAAATCATCAATTGAGAATTGATGATTTGAAGATTAACAACATTAGGGAAAAATATGAGAGTATGACTAATAATAGACTTCAAAATTTAAATTTGGAAGGAAATGTGGAAGAACTTTGGGAGAATATGAAAGGGGAAATTAAAGAAAGTGCTTACCAGGTTTTCGGAGAGGAGAGAAGAAAAGCAAGAAGACCTTGGATTACGAAAGAAGTGTTGGAGAAAATGGATGAAAGGAGAAGATGGAAAAGCGCAAATACATTAGATGCTAAAGAAAAATATAGAACAATCGATAAACAAGTGAAAAGTATGGCAAGAAAAGCTAAGGAAGATTGGCTAGACAGAATCTGTCATGAATTAGAAGAACATGAAGTGTCTCAAGATCTGAGAAAGGTCTATCAAAACATTAATTTAATCTCAGGAAAGAAAAGAAGAGTGAAAATTGGGGCAATAAAGGATGAGAATGGAGAAATTTTAATGCAGAAGGAAAGGCAATTAGTAAGATGGAATGAATATTTGACAAAACTTTATAAAACAGAGGATAACATGGAATGTAAACTGGAAGAGGAATATGACGATGATGAAACCCCTAAATTTCTGGAGGATGAAGTTGAGGCAGCCTTGAAAAAATTGAAGAATAAGAAGGCACCTGGAATTGATGGCTTGCATGGAGAATTGCTTAAGTCAATGGGTTTTGAGGGAAGAAGGATTATAAGTCATGTTCTTAATAAAATTCTTGCAGAACAACAACTACCCACAGACTTTACTAATTTAATATTTATACCTATACCCAAGATAGCAGGAACACTGGAATGCGACAAACATAGAATAATAAGTTTAATAAGCCATATGTCAAAAGTTTTAACTAATACTATCTATAGAAGAATAGAACCGAAAATTGAAGCAGAACTAAATGATACACAATTTGGTTTTAGAAAGAACAAAGGAACTAGAGAGGCCATTACATTAATTAGGCTTATTGGAGAAAAAATGATTGAAAAAAACAGAGATCTTTATCTGTGCTTTGTGGACTATGAAAAGGCGTTTGACAATGTTAACCACACAATTTTATTTGAAATACTTCAAAAAATTGGAATAGATAAAGGGATAATTAAAATTATTCTCTTTTTATACAAAAATCAGAAAGCAATAATAAAAATTGATGAGAAAGAATCCAACTGGATAAGGGTGGAAAAAGGAGTGAGACAGGGATGCGGACTTTCACCACTGTTATTTAATATTTACAGTGAGTGGATGATGCGAGAAGCACTTGAGGATTTTAACGAAGGAGTGAAAATCAATGGATGCTTAATAAACAACATAAGATACGCTGACGACATAGTCCTGCTGAGTGAAAGTAAAGAGGGATTACAGAAAATTCTGAATCGACTGTTCAAAACTGGATTGGAGAAATTCCATATGAAAATAAATGAAAAGAAGACAAAAGTAATGAAGGTTTCAAAGAAGGAAGATATGGAGGAATTCCAGATCATTCTGGGAAATAAGGAACTTGAAAGGGTTAAAAAGTTTGAATACCTGGGAAGCTGGATAACAAGTGATAATAGATGTAAAATGGAAATTAAAAGCAGAATTAATAAAGCAAAAGCTGCCTTTTATCAGATCTATCATATATTAACAAACAGAGGCCTTAACATAAAACTGAAAATAAAAATCCTAAGGACAATGATCTGGAGTGTACTAACATACGGATGTGAGGCATGGACTCTTACGCATGAAATGATGGAAAGAATTAACTCATTTGAAATGTGGTGCTTGAGAAAGATGCAAAGAATAAGTTGGACGGAGAAAATAACAAATGAGGAAGTTTTGGACAGGCTGGGCTTGAGGAGAAGGTTGCTTATAAATATCCAACAAAGAAAGGTACGATATGCTGGACATTTGGCTAGAGGATCAGGAGGACAACTACTAAAGACGGTGATTGAGGGACTGGTGGAGGGGACAAGACCTAGAGGAAGACCCCGAAAGACTTGGAGAGATAACATCAAAGACTGGACTGGAAAGGATTTAAGAGAAGCCTGGAATAGAGAAACATGGAGAGGAATAGTTCATCAAATGCAACCCTCTGTAGAGAGGATGCCACTGGATAGATAGATAGACAATTCAAATCTCTAAATTATATTATTTTGAATCAATTTACTAAATAAAGTTAGATAAAATTAAGTTTATTTACAAAAACAAATTAACATTCTAAATGATTTTCAAATCAAACAAAATGAGGAGATTGTATTTGCCATTTAAGTCTGGAGCAATATATCAAAGTGGTTAAACAAAACAAATTTTAAAAAAATGAATTTTTTTTCTGTTGTAGATTTTGAAAAAGTAGAAAATATTTTTTGGTACCAAAACAGTAAAAATTTGGTGCAAAGTAACCAAACTTGGCATCACTGTATGTACTCCCTGATATGCAAATTAAAATGTTTGCACAGGACGTTATCCATTTAGATATTGTGTCCTTAAACTTTAACCCCTATTTTCTGAGTACAGTAGAATTGTATGCTAAAACCTGATGTTTGAATTACAGCAATTCAAACATTTGGTTTTAGCATACAATTCAAACATTATTTGCATTAATATGAGAATTTGCTTTATCAGTGTTTTGAAACAAATCAAACTGAATGTCAGTACCAGATAATCAAGTGATTTACTAGTCAGTACAAATTTCATCATAATGATTATTTTGTATATAATACAATCCAACAATCTCTTACAATTTTACTGTGCAAAGTAAAATAAAGAAATAGTTCAAAATACCAAGTTTTATTTTGCAGAAAGACCTATGTCTGAAGTACAACTTGTACAAATATAAACATATATAAGCCCAATATATTAAAGCCAAAAATTGCTGGATTACATTGGGTTATATTATTGCTACTAATTAAGTTTAATAAAAGATGATACTTAAGGCATAACTTTAGGACAAATTATTTAGCATTTAATTATTGATAGTAGGTATTAATATTTAATTATTGTCATAAATAAAGGCCCTTGTGGCCTTCAATAAAACACATCTCTTACATATCACATCTGTTTCTGCATAGCTCAAGTATCTTGAAAACCTTTAAACTTACAAAGAAACTAAGAAAGGCTTTGCTGTTAATTTTAAGAACATCTTCAGTACTACTTGTATGGAAGGCTATTTATGAATATTTATTATTTAATTTATTTTTTAGTTATTTTTATTTTGCTTTTTCTTTTTGTATTTGTATTTTATTTGTACTTATAGCATATAGATGTACCCCTATCATATTGTTTTTGTATTTTATTTTAATTTATTTTTCTTCAACATTCTTTTACACATGCAACCACCAACATGTGTTTAATGAGTTCTATTTTATTTAAATTCTTTTTTGAATTTTATTCTATGTAACATTCCATAATCTGAAGATGGCTGTTAAAGACAGTTGAAAACTTTTGTTCTTATAATAAATTTGTTCATTTTTACTGAATTACAGGTGTTAGTTGGTACTTTTATTGTAATCTCATCCAATTTTGCAATATCTGTTAAAAATAATTATATTACCATATTTTTGTCAATTGTCCAGCAAGACAGTCTATCTGGGGAGACTGTAAAATCAGATATTTCTGTACAATAAAAACTGGTATACCAGTTTATCCCAGGAAATGCAGGTTTAAGTGAGCTTATACATCACTCTAGAATGTACATGAAAAAAACAAACTAGTTATATCATATAAAAATGTAATGTATGTAAAGGTAAAAATTCTAAAACTGAAACTGTCAGCATTACATCAAAAAACTACAATTATGTGTTTAATTTTTGCATTTGGTCTTCTTTCTAATGATGTGCAGTACAATATTCTTGCAATGCTGAAAGTGCTTTTCTTATGTTTATTTTATTGCAATTTGATCCAAAAATACAAAAATAAACATATCAAATTTCAGTAACTCACTGTAAATTATCTCAACTTACAGGAATTAACATCAGCTTTGTGTGAAATTTGAGAGGACAGTATTATTTTTTAGATCAGGGTAGATTCAGTGCAGCCCACACTAACTACTACTACAGCCATTAATTGTTTTATTGTCCTATAAATGAAAACTATTTTCCTGATTTCAGTCAGTCAAATTACATTAGTATTTTACTGTACTGGAAGAATGTTTTCTTTAACATTTATTTAACAACTAGTTTTGTTAGATAATTAATTTTATTTTTTGTTGCAGTTTAACTGGCATGTCAGTAACCCCAGGGTTTCCAGCAAGCTGATCTCACCCAGTTATATGTGGCATGTTGGTCAATCTGTGAAAATACAGTATAATAAATATAGCATAAAACCATAAATAATAAAAAATAACTTCAAAAATATTAATACTCTCTCTCTCTCATGTTTGCAAAGTAGTTGTCTAAATGAAACAAACAGAAGTGCTAATGTTACATGGACATGACATTATATAAGCAAGGCAGCACTACTCTGGACAGTGGTGCTGCCAGCAGACCTCCTCAATTCCTCAATACCTGGTGCACAGGTAATGAACATACCTATATAATAAAAATTTTAGAAGTTTCAGAATTTTCTTTTTATTTCATAACATATCTGCAAATATTTTCTATTCCTCAATATCCACAATTTTTCCCCACAGGAGATAAATTATCTGCAATTGGAAAAATTTTCCACCATACAGCAACATGTAAATCCCAGTGTTTAGTGCAGAACAAAGAATTACAATAACTGTAAAGCTTTCCCAGAACTGGAATGAGCAAGATGCTGTGAGACTTCGTGCACTTTGGAAAATGATACAATTTAACACAGTTTTTATTTTATGTATTTTCCAATTTCTTTTATTTTTTCAGATTAACAATACTGTAAACCTGAAACCATATTTTTGAAACCAAGGCTTTGCTGTTAATTTTATTAGAGAGTTATTGTCCATTTATGGTGGTGTCCTAATAAACTAAGTTATCTCACCTTAAATGGGATGGTAACTTGCAAGAGTTATTAATAATAACTCTTACCACCCTTATTATGAGTTACCATTGTAATGGGACTGATGGAATATATCTCACTGGTGTCTAATGCTACACTGGACTAAAGTCAACACTTAACTGCAGAACAAGCACTTAATATGTTTGCATACTATTCATGTATGTATCTGAGCTGAAGAATTTCCTGACTATGTTTAGTATGGCAGTCTTCTGCAGTGTGACAGATTCTGTGAAGCCCTAATGTTTCCAGACTCCTGTGTAATATATGTAGTATGATCCGTATGTAAGAAAGGACTACCAGTACATAAATACCTTATCTATTCTCCACGATGCTTCATTTCATGAGAAACTTTTTAGTATTTACTAATTTTTTCAGTATATGCACTTTTTGTATGATGTGAATATTTGGAACAGCTATGTCTATGCTGTATGTGATTTTGTTTAATGATGCTATATGATGTTGGGATTGATTGTCAATGAATGTTATGCTGATCTGTTTTAAATATAATATTATTAACATTCATTGACATAATATTTAAAACAGACCAGCATCACATTCATTGACAATCAATCCCAACATCGTACAGCATAGACATAGCTGTTCCAAATATTAATTATTATTATATAAATCAAATCAACTCAAAACTGATATAAAATTTTAAAAAAATGAAATATTGCTGCAATGTTTTCAAACATTGATACCAAAATATCAGTTTTCAAAAATAATGATAGTTTATCACTTATGTAAATAAAGTATCAATGTTTCAACAGTATATTTTTATAACAATTTACCTAATAAAAAAAATTAATAAGTATATGTTAACCATACTGCAGCAATGGGTTTTATTTATTCAAAATTGTACATCATCATAATTATTGAATTTATTTTAAGAAATATTGTATTAATTCTATTACAATTATAATATAAAAACTTTTTAACTACAGTTTTTTTACAAAAGTACAATGTAGTATTACTAAAAATATATATTATCTAATTTAAAATAAATATAATTTGACTTTTAAAAGCAATTAATCCTATATTACTAAGGTTTCATGCAAAGAAATTCTTTGTAAAATAATTAATTATTTTTAATTATATTTCTTATAATTTTTTCTAAATTGAAAATTTCAAACCAACAAATTCTCTTCTGAATAATCATTTTTTAGATGCATTAAATTCACTATTTAAAAAATCTTAATTATAATTATTACTCTAACTAAAAATCACCATTCAAAATACTATAATGGAAACATTTCTTATATTAATTCATTTCTTGCTTATAAATCAAGCTATAAACTTCAACAGAATTTGGTCATTTAATTTGTTATTACAGGTAGCCCTCAGTTTATGCTGGTTCAATTTACGCCGATTCACAATAACGCCGCTTCGCAATTCGCCGTTTTGCAGTATAATTCCCCGATTTTCCGCATGCTAGACTCATTTTTATTTCAGTGTTGACGTATTTACCTAGCTGCAACATTGTACAGTACATTCGTTAAAACAATGATTTTTATTAAATATATTTATTTTTTCTGTTTAATATTATTGGGTATTATACATTTGCATTAAATTAGTATTAAAATACTAAACGTTTAGGTACCCATGAGTCAAGATATTAAACTTAATAGTCCAATAAATGGCGTCCGAATCCATAGCGCAAATGAATGTATCCCGTATCAGTTCGTTCAGGAAAACACCTTACGACGCAATAGCACTTCCGGCAATCACAAATTATCGTTAGTGAGACAAATCTACTTCTCATTGGCCAGACGATATTTCTCTCTCCTTAGCCACCTCAAATTTTCCCACTCAAACTGACTTTATACCAACCGGTGGTCGACCAATCAGTGTCTTCGCTCATCTGTAGCTCTACATCGGGTTAACATATTCTTTCAACTAAGTTTGACGGATGAACTTTGTGAGTTAGACAATGATTGGAAGCGAAGTGCAAATGTAAAAAGGAGCATCATATTCGACCATATTCCAAAATTCTCAATGAAAGAAAACAAAAGCGTAAACAATTAAAGATGGATACTTTTTTCGAAAAATGTAAGAGATCCGAAACTAAAATTTTTTAATAAAAACATTTCACTTTATTTTATGATAAAATACATTTTACAAATTAAATTTATCTGTATTTTGTATTATATTGTATTAATAATCAAAATTATTTGCTGATTTTTCACTTATGTAGAACCTAACCCTATACCTCACCATAAATATGGGTTCGTTTTACGCCGATTTGATTTGCGCCAGCTTTTGTTGGAACGGAACTGCGGCGTAAACCGAAGTCTACCTGTACTATAATATAATTTTATTTCAGTTTTATTATTATAAACATTTTAGCAATTATATCTTGATGTTTGAATTTGCAAATATTCAACTGTTCTGTGTTTTTATTCTAAAATAAGTAAAACAGCAAAGTCGTATTTGGGACAAGACTATGTCTCGGAGACTCACTACTAAGTGAAATCACTTTGACTCTCAAGGAACATCTCATTCTCCAATCTTCTTTGGTATTGCTGCTTTTGGGCACAATCACTCAAACTTTGTCAGCCACGACTATGAGGTCATCCACAATGCATTATCAATGAAATTAACCTATCCAATTTCAAAATTTCTCTCCGTTGCATGTCGGCCTGGGTTAAATTTTTGTCGATGCCTAACGAAAATTTCCCGTTTTCTTTAAAAAAATAATCGTGGCTATTGTATCATCCTAAATTGTTTTTTTATTTTGTGCAAACAATATACAGTTTAACCTGATTATAACATTATCAGATATAATGACATCCCTAATATAACGTCAAATTTTTATCAGTCCCACGATTTTACTATACTAGATAATGTTAAAAAACCCACTTGTAACGGCATAAAACCATTTAAAATGTCATATTTGAAGCACTCCCAAATTTACAAAATTAGATTACAAATTTTATTTAACATAGAAGAAACTACGTGTTCAGTCCTAAGGTCAGAGTTCACTTCTTAGAATGACTGTGGGTGGTACTCTCCCCTACTTGACTTCGGTAGGGTGAGGTGCCTGTTTTGCCTGTTTGTAGAAGAGGATCACCGTTTTTTATTTTATTTTGACTCTATTCTCGGTTCTCTGACTATTGACGAGTCTGGATTTTTTTTATGCCAAATGATTTGGGCACCTAATACTCTGTGCCAAATATCAACTCTCGACATGTACTCCTTCATACTTCTATGTTGGTAACATAAAACGGCAGTAAGATTTTATAAACAAGACATAGTCTTGTCAATAATTAATTTGAACACAGTTTTTTGTATTTAATATATAATTACTATTTTCCAAAAATTTTCTAAAATTTCAGAAAAATATTTTAAAATTGAAATACAGTAGAACCTCGATTATCCGGACTAATTGGGAATGAAGGTAGTCCGGATAATCGAAACAAATACTTTAATTTCTCTTTTAATGATAATACAACACGTTTTCTTTTCGATGACATATCGGCAATATTAAAAGTAAATACTGTATTTAAATCGTGATCAAATTTTCAAGAAACAAACGTTCGTATTGAATTTGGACTACTACTGACCAACGCTAACAGACTACCTATTGTTTAAAAGGCCCTCTGGTGGCGCAAGAAGACGGATTTTATAAAATAAAAAGCAGTTGAAACTGCATTTTTATGAATAAAAATTTGACAAACTATTTATCGTTTTATGACGAGTAAAATTTTTTCGTCGCGTTCGCGGCTTTTAAGTAATGCATAAACCTTCGAGGCGCGAGGCCCTTCGGACCGCGAGGCATAGGCGGTGGCCCACGTCGTCCATGCCTTACGCCGCCCTTGGTCATAGAAATGATGTAATTTGAATATAAATTATTTATAAATACGTATGTCAAGTTATATTTTTATTACTACGTAAAATATATTTAAGAGTTTACGACCACTGTGCTGGGTGAGACGTTGTTGAAACAAAAAAAGTTATGCATTCCATCACGTACATAAACAGTGTCGTAATTCGTCAAGTGCAAATCAGCAAATTCGTAAAATTTTTGTTTATTTTGAACAATCCGGATAATCGAAAATCCGGATAATGGAGGTCCGGATAATGGAGGTTCTACTGTATTTCATCTTGTATAAAAATTTAATACTATTTTGAATTTTATTTCTCCTTACATTTTCAGAAATACAATACAAATATTTTTAAAGTATAAAATGAAATTACTATATTTCCAAGCAGGAAAATAAATAGCAAATAAAAATAGCTTTTCTTGTTACATATGTAATAAGTTTTATTAAAATTTCTGTTTTTAACTTAACTCAATCTTTTAACTACATTATCTGTAAGAATACAAATACATTATAAATTTACCAAAAAAAGAGTTTCTTTTAAGTAAATGACGTGTTGATTTAAAGTTATACAGACTTTTAATAAACATGAATTTCTTCATATTTATTTATTAACTATTATTAACTATTTATTAAAGCAGAGACAACATAATTTCAGAAAATATCAATCAAAAATTTTAAGAACCACACATTTGAACTATAAAAATAATTTTAAGTTCAAAAATTTCAAGCAAAAATAACAAAATTCATAAAACTAGTTTTGTTAAAACCAATAATCCATTTATTCCTAGATTAGCAAAGTAATTAACTTCATATTATAATATTTATTTTTAAAAAATCTCTTAAGAAGTATTATTTAGATCATTTCTTATAATCATTTATTACAAACAATTTTTGATAACTTAAAAATTCTCTGTATCACATTATTGATTTTTTTATAAAAACCAATCTGAATTCTAAATGTTTCGTTCTCTAATTTTTTTATTTTGATAATCAGTTGTAATTTGCAAAATGGAATGAAATTTTACTATTAAAGTTGCAAATGAGTTACAAAATCTTGGAAACTTTGTTATGATTTCCGTGTCATTCAATATATACTATTAATCAATATTTTATTTCAAAGCTAAATATTTATTTAGAAAATAAAGTAAGAGATAGATATTTAATGTAAAGTTTCCACAATACCTTATTAGGATCCAATGGATTATCACTTAGATGTACAATAGCACCAGGATGAGATTTTCGTGATCTATAAACAAATTAATAACATGTTTTATAAATTTTATATAACTTGTAAAATAAAATAAAAAATTAAAATATGTAAATTAAATATTCAAATAATATTCAACAGAAAAATAAGAATAATGTATATATAATTTTATTATCTTTTAGTTCCTTTTCATAGTCAATACCAATAGAATATGTTTTAATTGCCTAGTTCTGACAATTTACTGCTTATTAGTCAGCCCTTAATTAACTATCATCAAATTAGACTAACATAAAACTAGATAACATTGTTTGCTTCTCTTGTTACTGAATGTAGAGAGAGAATGTAAATATTTTGCCATAAAATGTTTCATAATTATTTTGTAACTTATTTATAAAAAAATGAGAATATAAGTATCCCTCGTATAACACGATAGTTATATTCTGAAAAAGTACTATGTTATACAAATCTGTCCAATATGAAACAAAGGACTAATGCAAAACATAGGGTTAGGTTCCAAAAGTTAACAAAAGTATACTATTATTTTCTATTACTGTCACTAAAGCAATCAATAATTAACTAAAAATTAATATTATTAAAATCAATATTAAAGCAATCAATAATTAACTAAAAATCACAATTATAAGTACTGTATTACACATTAATATTAATTTTAGTTAAAGGGCATTTTCATTTTATAAAATATCACCACCACCTGAGCATTTTTTTTTATCTTAGTCAGAAATATCAGCAATGTCTTCATTTCTCTTATTGGGCTGCAATTTGAAAAAGTTATAGACCTATAAATTCCCACTGTTGTCTTTTTCTCTTTCCATAATTTCAATTCAAAAATTTTCTCCTATAAGAAGTTAGATAGATGATGGCATGAAACTGTTACTAGCAGGGAAAGTATGAAGTACAGGAGCAAGACAGTACTAATTTGATGTGTAAAGCATATATTTTAAATATAATTAAAATTGCAATCTAGCATTGTGACAGTGTCACAATAAATAATTGCTCATTTTTATCATAAATAATTTTTATAGATTATACGTTATCAATTAAAAATTTGTTCTAGGGGGCCATCGCTTATTCAGTCAAGTACCAAGTGATTTTCCTCCAGAATTTGCATTTAAACACCAAATTGTCCGAGTGGGAACAGTTTGAGTACAGAGATACCTCTGTATTTCATTCTTCATTTTTACAAATGATCACTTATTTATAGTTATAAACATTTAATAACACTTGCCCAAAAATGTTTAAATAAACTTTACTAAATACGAAGATTAATCTATAAAATCAAAACACAGTGACAATCTTAAATGTTAATGTGTGAAAGCAATGTCAACAATACCTGGTTGATATGAAAGCTAGTACAAGGAATAAAAAAATTCTACTATCAGTTTTCATTAAAGTAAACAAAAGGTACAAAAATTAAAAATTTCAATATTGTAAAATCCTGGGAAAATTTGAGATGAGATGTATGATTACTTGAATTACAAAATATCAAATAATGAAGTCTGCACTTAAAATTGTGAAATTTTGTATGAATGAGTTTTTGAATTCTTAAACCATGTTAGAGCAAAACTGGAAGCAACGTTGTATGGGGAATATCTCCCAAATTTCCAATCATGTTGTAGAAGTATCATGTTGTACAAGAGATAACTGTATATCAAATTAGAGTAGAGCGTCGTTTATCCGAATCAATTGGGGAGTGGGGTTGTTTGAATAACTTATTTTTCGGATAACTGATTATGTACAAAAAAATATATTAACCTATCCCATGTTGAAATTTTTCTCCGTTGCGTGTCGCTTTGCGTTGAATTTTCGTCGATGTTAAGCCTAACGTGAACTTTTTAAAACAATAATCGTGGCTATTGTATTGTTAAAAATTATTTCTTTATTTTTTACAAACAAAATAAATCTATTGAAAATATAAAACAAAAATACTTTAGATGTTAATCTAGTATCAAAAACGTTCGATTCAGCACGACACACAGTGTTCAGAAAAACACCCCACAAAAGTGTCAGTGCTGCCAGCTAAAACATATACACAAACATAAAAAATATTGGAGTAGCCCAAGACATAGCCAAAGATTGCAGTGCCACAGCACTAGCGAAAATTTAAATTTGCCAACTGGAATTCTTTCGGATAACCAACATTTCGGATACCCGACTTTCGGATAAACGACGCTCTACTGTAAATTTATTTTATAACACCATTTCTTAGACTTGACACATGCACTAATTTTGGTTAAAAAAAATTGTTATTAAAAATATTTGTAACTGCTAGGAAACAACTATCTAGTCTACAAAACTGGGCAGAAATAGTTTTGCATTGCATTGCACAGACAAAATATAATCATAACAAAGTAAAAATAAGCTAAGTCCAGTCATAAAGTTGAGCAAATCCTTCAAGTTATAGCATTAATTATGATTTATAACTTAGCTGCTATTAAACAAAAAATATTCCATTTTAATGTAAGTATATGTATGTTTATGTATATACGAGGGCTGTTCAAATAGTATCAGACCTTTGGTTGGCAAAAATACATTTATTGATTTTGAGGTACAAAACCCTAATCCCTTTCAAAGTAATCTCCTTGGTAGTGTATACACTTCTCCCAGCATTCCTGCCATTGCTGGAAACACTGCTGAAACATATCTTTTGAAATGGCCATCAGCCAGTCCATCGCATTCTGCACGATGTCTTCACTCGACTAAAATCGGGTTCCTTTTAGCGGCATTTTCAGCTTGGCAAATAGCCAAAAGTCACACGGAACCATGTGGGGAGAGTACGGAGGGTGACGAACCACAGGAGTGTTGTGTTTGGCGACAAAAGCCCAAATCAGATGCTCAGAATGGGCAGATGCGTTATCACAATGGAGCTGCCAAGTTTTGATCGACCACAGATCCGGTCGTTTGCATCGCACAGCATCGGAAAGATGACGAAGGACCTCCTGGTAGTACTCCTTTGCGATGGTTTGACCTTGTGGTGCGTACTCACAATACACCACCCCACGAGAGTCGAAAAAACTGTCAACATGACCTTGATATTTCTGCGGACCTGCCGCACTTATTTTGGCCTCGAGGATCGTCCCCGAAAGCCTGCTGAATCTTGCGAATGCTTTAGCTTGGGTATCGCAAAGGTTTTTGGCAAAATTTGATGCAATATCGCTGCTCGCGTTGTTCAGTCATTTTCCAATTTAGTGGAATCCAACGAGAGCTCACTACATGTTCTCACTCATAGGCCGACTGCGAGCGACTGACGCTTCCTGCAGGTGGGAAAAAATTCAGGGCTGTGCATGACTGTCCCTTCCACAACTCCACCAAAAGAGGCGTCCTGCGCATCATTGGTTTACGCGGAAAAAATAAAAGTCCAATACTTTTTGAACAGACCTCGTATGTGTATAAACACACAAACACACCATGTACACGTAGATTCAAACCTGTCTAAAATAAATCCTCCACAAAACAGCATATTATTTAATGTGTATAAGATAGAACGTCCAAAGAGGACTCTATATGTTCATTTTTTGAGATACTGTTCAACAAGTATTTTACAAATGAATCATTTTCATTTACACAGTTTATACGGAATTTGAAGCTATCTTTCTGCAAAGTGACAACTTAATTAAGTTGTTGTGAAGTTATTTATAATTTACCAAAAAAAGTGGCCATTATAGAGGACTAACTTCATGATGGAAACCCTGGTACTCAATGGTGGCCACATTTTAACATTTTACATTAAGTAGCATTATCATTTATCATAAAACTTTCAGCATAACTTACAGCTAAAATTATTTAAAGCAAACAAATTTAAAAAAAAAAAACATTAGAGTTCTGAGCTACAATAAAGAAGAAAGTCTGTTACAGCATTAGTTGTAAAAATATTGGTAGGCAGTTTTCTGGCCATAATTTGCAGAACAGAGTTTATGCACCCAAACTTCACAAACATGGCATTGTATCCATTTATTGTATTCACATAAAGGGCAAGTTATTTCCATGTCAGCAATAGGTAGCCCTAGATGCTGCATTGGTTTCTTTTGCAAAGATACTGATAAGAACTATAAGAAGAGTTATGCAGCATACCAAAAAAACCAGCAAAATCAAAAAATATTTAAACAAATATTTTCATCTATTTCTATATTCTTTTAATTGAATCTGATAATATCCATTGTATATAGATAAAAATGTTTAAGTAAAAGATTTTTGATTTCTCTGGTATTTTGGTGTTGCATTACTCTGCTTACTAATTTCTTTCTTTGCCACTTTTCATTTCTCTGATCCATTCTCTTACTCTTATGAAACACCACCTGTTTTCTCCTTTCTAATCTTCTCCTGTACCATCTTCTCTCCTTTTCTTTTCCTCTCTTCCAGTATATTTTTTTCCTGTTCTTTCTTTTCATTTCTGGGTAATTATGTTATCAGTTGAAGCCAGCTTGTAAATGCATGCAGATCTTACAAACTTCTGTTTAACTAGTGTAACCATCATATTAATTGTGGCCATCAGACAGCATTATGCAATTAAAAATTAAACATTCCACCAAATCTTTATCAAACAGAACTTATGAATCTGAATGTACATTACACTGTACAGTCTCTATTTTTAAGCCTAACAGCCACAAATTCCATTCCTTATTTCTAATCATTTTATGATTGTTGAACATTACATTACTACAATTTTATAAATTATGAATCACTAGATTATTAACTTTTGCCTGTAATGTTGCTGGAAAACACAAATTTTATAAATATTACTTTGCAGCCATCTTACATGCTGTGCCATTAATGAGAGTTTTATCACAGACACACACACACAATAAATATATTTAATATTTTTCTGTTGCAACATCTATCCAATATTCTTATTTGATTTGTATGTTTGCAGAAAAAACAGTATCAACAAAAGATAATTTTTAGTTAAAAACACAAGAAAATACATACAAGGTGTGTTCAAAAAGTATCGGACCTTTGGTCGGCAAAAATACATTTATTGATTTTGATGTACAAAATCCTAATCCCCTTCAAAGTAGTTTCCTTGGTAATGTATACACTTCTCCCAGCGTTCCTGCCATTGCTGGAAACACTGCTGGAACGCATCTTTTGGAATGGCCATCAGCTGGTCCGTCGAATTTCGCACGATGTCTTCTCTCAACTAAATTCGGGTTCCTTTTAGCGGCATTTTCAGCTTGGCAAATAGCCAAAAGTCACACGGAACCATGTGGGGAGAGTACGGAGGGTGACGAACCACAGGAGTGTTGTGTTTGGCGACAAAAGCCCAAATCAGATGCTCAGAATGGGCAGATGCGTTATCACGATGGAGCTGCCAAGTTTTGATCGACCACAGATCCGGTCGTTTGCATCGCACAGCATCACAAAGATGACGAAGGACCTCCTGGTAGTACTCCTTTGCGATGGTTTGGCCTCGTGGTGTGTACTCACGACACACCACCCCACGAGAGTCGAAAAAACTGTCAATATGACCTTTGATATTGCTGCGGACCTGCCGCGCTTTTTTTGGCCTCGAGGATCGTCCCCGAAAGCCTGCTGAATCTTGCGAATGGTTTACGCTCGGGTATCGCCAAGGTTTTTGGCAAAATTTGATGTAATATCGCTGCTCACGTTGTTCAGTCATTTTCCAGCTTAGTGGAATCCGACGAGAGCGCACTACATGACCTCACTCATAGGCCGATTGCCAACGACTGACGCTTCCTGCAGGCGGGAAAAAATTCAGGGCTGTGCATGACTGTCCCCTCCACAACTCCACCGAAAAAGGCCTCTCGCGCATCATTGGTTTACGCGGAAAAAAAAAGGTCCGATACTTTTTGAACAGACCTTGTATAAACTTTAACAATACGAATCATAACACTTACATTTCAATAGCTTTATTCCAATTGATAACATATCCAGACAAGACAAAAGATTCTGTATTGACAACATGAACATTGCCACGTTCAGTACCTATGTACAACCACTTGCATTGGAAGGGAAGGTGGCAACATGTAATCCTAATAAAACAAAAATAAAAAATGGAAAATATATATATTAAATATTATAATGTAATATAAAATTTTAATCTGCTATTTTGTATAAAATTATAAATTGTCTATAATAATAATTTTTTCAAATCAATAATTTTAAGTGTCAATAATAATGCATTATACAGAAAAATGATGAAATTTTAACTCTTACTGATAGCTGTCGTGGTTTTGCATCACAACCTTCATTAACAATTTCATCCTCTAAATTTTGCAACACACATTTAGAGAATGAAATTTTTGGTAAAGGGAATAAAAGTTATTTTTTTGTGTAATTAATATTTTACTATTTATAAATAAAATACTTTCTTACTGGAATTAAAATCAATATAAATAAAAACAAAACCTTAAAGGTTTTGTTTTTTATTTATATTTACTATTTATTGCTTAGTTTTGTAATTTTCCAAGAAATATTTAATTATACATAATTACTAGTGATGTAATAACTATTCAGTTACTATTTGGTATTCGGCCGAATACCGAATATTTAATCACTATTCGGCCAAATACCTAAAAACAGGAGTAAGAAATAACAAAAACACAGTAAATTAATCATTTTGGTATTTAGATTTAATGTTATTGGGTTAGTGTTGTTCGTTTATATTTATTTATAACTTATAACATGCACAAAATAGAAAAGAAAATAATATTAGTCACATGTATTTACAATTTATAATTACAAATATTAGCACACGTACACACCTATTCGTTCGAGAATCGTCTAAATATTAGCACAAGTACACACCTATTCGTTCAAGAATCAAAAGCGCTTAAAAAAGATAGGCAAGGTCTGACTCTGCCTATCCTTTTTAAGCGCTCGTCTTTGCTCTTTCCTTTCTCTTTCCTCTATCGCTCTAGTCCACGTATGCCTATGCATACATCATAATATGCACTCACGATACTTTCGATTTGTCACTTTCCATCGTAGTTTTTCCATTTTATAATTACGTGACTCAGAGCCTGGTGATAACGGAGAAAAAAGACAGATAGGACGTCGATATATGTCACAGTTATGATTTCACAGATTTGAGACAGCTTGATAGCCCGAACTGTCCCAGGCTTTCATCCGTGCATGCTAAGTGACTTTCATTACAAGCATTTAGCTTTCCAAAGTCTATGACAACAATAGTTTGGCATTGACGGCTGCAAATTTTGTGCCAAGAAGCTACTTCGACTTGTTCGATAATGTTAGCAACTCAATTTCATATTTATTTTCATATTTTCACTTTGCAGTCTTTCTCTGTTCTTTTTCTGTTATTTACACGTGTAGGTCATTTCATTGTTATTCACATTTGATATCATCATTTATCACATACTGCCATGACGCTCTTGTCTGTCCGCTACAACTGTCAAAAATTAACGCGATTGGCGAAGTGTAGTGACAGTGGGACAATGGAGAGCAGGGTCCTTGCCATAATGCGGTTCTCGTGCCAATTTTTGTACGTGCGTTAATCAAGCTGAATAATTTGGTATTCAGCCTGATGCCGAATATACTATTCGTTGCAACACTAATAATTACTTTAATATTAGTAATTATAAATAGTATTAATATTAGTTTTATTTATTATAATGCTAATGACAATTTCACACTGTAAAGGCGACCTAAGAAGTAGAGACAAAGTGATTCAGGTTTCCACTTGTCGAGACCCATTTTCCAGAGGAGGTCAGTTAATGTGAGTCATCCTGAACAAGTTGAGACAAGTGTTCCAACCGAGGAAAACCCAAAGAAAAGCTACTGACCCAGCTCCAGATTCTATGGCCAACAAATCTCGAAGTTGGATAAAAAAAATTTGACCAATCAAACAGAAGAGAGAAAAGGCAAGGCTTTAGACTATGTTGTTGGTAGCCATCCAGAGATACAGTAAAACCTGCTTAACATGGGGGATGCATTCCTAGACAACAAAGCTCTAAGTGAAACAGAATTAAATGAGGTCATTTTAATATAGAGTAAATAGAGATAGGGGAACATGTGACCTATAAACAAATTTTACTTTAATTTTAAGTTATTTTTATATTAATTTGTATAATAATATATGTTAAATAACACAAACATATGCACACAGAAATGTAAAATTCATTTTTTGTAATGAAGGTCCTAACTTTTCTGAAATTCTTGTTCTTTTGCAATAAAGTTGTGAAGTTTCATTTGTTACTTTTTTCTTTCCTTAAGCAAATGTCAGTAGCAAAAGTTCACATCCAAAATGCCTCATCTTGCTCTCACATTCCTTCAAAATCTAGATCATTTGCTACAATTTGATTGACGATTTTGGTTATCGTTACAAAACTTTTACTAAGGAAATCTGTAGAGAAATTTTTTGGGTTCTTTGTTTTCAGAATCTATTTTCCAGTTTCATATGAATTCCATGTTCTATCATTTCTTGAAGTCCGTTGTTGGAAGGATCTCACCAGAAACCTATGGTAACTCCTCAATATCCTGCTCATCTATCTCCTAGTCCTGATGTATTGATTAGGTTGAGTTTGGTCAACCTAATGATACAGCGATAGGGTCTTCTCGTTGAGAATTCTCGAATACCTTCAGCCATAACTTCTTCCTGACTTCATTTGTGCATGTATCAGTTAATTCTTGTAAAGTGAAGTTGATATTTCCTATGGCATCTATGATGTTATATTTTTTCCAAAATTGTACCAAACAAACATAGATTTAAAGAAAGTACACCTTTTTGCCACCTACTGCTGATTGGTTTGTGTTCACAAATAATCATATTATATACGAATCAATAAAATGCCGCAATAATTTAAATCAGCATAAATTTTGAGCTTTTTTTAGGCTTAGAGCAGACCACGTTATATCGAATCAGTGTTACACAAAGCAGCACTAAGCAGGGTCTTACTGTATTGCTGTATATAAGTAAATAGTTGTAAAATAAACTTGGTATAAGATAAATGCATCATAAGGTGTTATTTCTGATGGGCCACAAATCCGGAAACCAGATGGCACAATCAGAAATTTACTCAATGATGGTGTGAGTAAATTTTTAAAGATCGATCAAACTGAAAAAAATTTTTATTCATAGTCTGTATAAAACAGATACTTTATGAAAAAAATCAGCATTATGCAGTGAAGTTTTACCTTATAATGGATGGCAATAAGGTGTTCATATTTATAGTGCATAATTCATATTACATTACACATGCAATATAAATTAGAATCAATTATTATAAACCTCACTTATAATAAATAAAACAAATAAATTATTTAAATGCACTATTTCTTACAGATGTAAATGTATTCACTTATTTATTTATAAAAGCAATTTAAATACCTACATATTATTAATAGAATCTAAACCATCTACCTAAATCTTATCAAGAAAGTACCAGTTTATTTTCTATTTTGCCCTGCTCTAATATCTATTTTTTCCAGTTCTTCATAGCAATTTTGTGCTTAACTCCAAAGAACAAAAGAGAGAACAAGAAGCAATCAAGACTATAGAACAGGGATACTTTTATCATTTTTAAATTTAAAAATGCCATTTCTTTGTGTCAGCAGTGTAATTAAGGTGGAGAAAGTTGGGTATGTGCTATGGACACCAACCTTGTGGGTACTAAAGTAAACCATAGAATTTTTTTTGTAAAAATAATATTGAATCAATGGTGTTGGTAGTTATATAGCATAAAAATTTTAATATACAATTTAGAGAATCAACAGCTCAATTGGTATTTTATTGCCTAGCCTGACACCACTATCTGTCAGAAAACAATAAATGTGTACCATGTGCAGTAATACTGATCAGTTATAAAACAGAGTTGATGCTTTGTGCTAATTATATGAGTTAAAATAGTATGAGATCAATGTGATAATGGTCACAGCCCCTATATCAAACTTCTGAGAGATGACCAAAACTCTTTACAAGGAACAATATTCTAGCCATACAGAATGATGAAATAGGGTTGGGTGCCACAT
Source organism: Centruroides sculpturatus (assembly GCF_000671375.1). Classification (NCBI taxonomy): domain Eukaryota; kingdom Metazoa; phylum Arthropoda; class Arachnida; order Scorpiones; family Buthidae; genus Centruroides; species Centruroides sculpturatus. The sequence continues at coordinate 73,367 of NW_019384636.1, forward strand.
GTGGGTGGGTGTGTTACAGACACAGAGGCTGTTACACTGGAAGACCATTTATTAAAGGGAGAGGCTTACAATACATGTATGTTTAGTCTTGGGTTTTGAGTTGAGATAAAGTCCTTCAGGTCAATAAGTCCTCTTTGTCTTTGTCTATCAAATTCAAGGTGAGGTAGAACTCCAGAACAGAAATCCACTAACAGGAAACAGGTGTCTGGTCGATTGAAGAACACCAAATAATAATCCTCTAGGCTTAGCAAAACATCCCAGAAACTGAAACTTTATATTTAATTTACACTTGCAACACAACTTCCAGCCCATTGAATATTCAATCACAGCCATTTTTGGCTTTGTTTGAAGGCACTCATCAGGTGAAATAACAAAAATTATAGTTCTACTGAGTTTCCATATGTTCTAATTATTTGAATATCCTGTTCTATGCGTTTAAAATTTTTAAAGTTTAAATAAGAAATTACATCTCAATGCAAAATTACCAGCAAAGAAATTCAATATTCTAACGTTTTCGACCACTATTTCATTGGCCCTTGTTAGAATATTGAATTTCTTTGCTGGAAATTTTGCATTGAGGTGTAATTTCTTATTTACATGTACAGTTCCAGTTTTCTGGTACAGTTGTTTATTTTTTTAAAGTTTTTAGGTCATTCAGTTAATTAATAATAATTAATTAACTGAATGACCTAAAAAAATAGGCCGAATACCGAATAGTAACAGATTATTCATTTCACACAGTTTGGTAACTCATCAGAAACTGTTACAACTTAGATGGGATGTGCTATCATACCAACCATATTCACCAGATCAGGCACCCTCAGATTATTACTTGTTCTGGTTTATACAAAATTTTTTAAACTGAAAGACATTTACTTAAAATGAAAATGTCAAAAATCACTTTGATCAGTTTTTTTGTAAGCAAAGATCAAAACTTTTATGAATGTGGAATCATGCTACTACCAGAAATGATGGCAACAGGTATTTGACCAAAATGGTCAATATATAATTCAATAAAATATTTATTTATTATAAAAATATTGTTTTTTTCCCATGGAAAAAATGAAATTACTTTCCCAACAACCCAATAATATAATTCTGTATGCCACTGTGAGGCTCTGAAAGTGGTCAGGACCACATACACTAAAAATTAAATTTTGTCTTCTGGTGTAAAAAGAAAAAAATAATTACGAGATGTGTTTTTTAAGTATGTACCATTTTAAAATAGGACCGTTTCAGCACTACGGTTGGTATTCCACGAATGTGCACCGAGTAACTACATATGTTGTATAGCCACAAACGCAATTACGAAAGAATTCATTTGTTTTATGTTTGTGTGTGTTTAAAATGCCTCAGACATTTGAAAATCCTGCCAATTGAGAAGTATGTGCAGTAATTCATTTTTTTTTTAATGCAAAAGATGTGAAAGTGGCTGACATTCATTGGCAGATTAGTGAAATGTATGGAAAAAACATTATGAGTGATGGAATGGTAAGAAAATTGGTTAGAGCATTTAAAGATAGATACTAATGTCCATTATAAGAAGCGTAGTTTAGTGGGCGATTGTCTGTCATTACTGAAGACTTGGTGCAGAAAGTAGATGCAAAAGTTGGAGAAAACAGACACTTTACAATTTCGTCATCCAAAACAAAAGGCATGGCAAGGTCAGTAAGGGAATTGTTTTGCTTCATGACAGTGCCCGTCCACACATCTCAACAAACTTGAAATCTTATCACATCATATGGCTGGTAACAACTTGATCACCCTATGTATAGCCTTGATCTAGTCACTACCACTTGTTCTTCCAATTGAAAAAGGCATCTAGGCAGTCAGCGCTACAATGACGATATCAAAACGCCATGCTGCAGTGGTTGGCAAATCAGGCAGCAGGTGTTTATGAGGATGGAATTCAGAAGCTAGTTGTACGATATGAAAAGTGCCTTCATATTGGAGGAAATTATGTTGAAAAGTAGATTAAAGTACAGGCTTTCATATATGAATAAAATTATTTTAAAAATTGCAGTTTTGTTTTTTTAATGTCAAAATGGTACTTACTTAAAACACACGCCTATATTTTGTAAAAACTGGCAAAAACAAAGGCAGAGGAAAATAGAAAATTTCATGTCCATAAAAGGACATATTTAAAGAAATTTCTTGGAAAAGCATACTTCTCTAATTAAGACAAAAAAATAATGCAAGTCCTAAGATTGAACATCTTCGATAGGGATTGAATTGTCAGTTGGTGTTGACTTGACTCAACCCACAATCTGGGTTCTGATCTCATTACATTTTGTAACGAGTGGGGACCAATTGGAAAGCAGAGGGGAGTCAGAATCAACCTATTGGAATGTTTGATCTGGAATTCAAAAAAGTGATAAAAATTGGGATTCCAAGGACATGGGTAGCTTTTCCTCCTGTCTTCGCGTTGTGTGACATCCTCAAAAGAGAGAGAGAGAGAGAGAGAAAGAGAAAGAGAAAAAAAAAAAAAAAAAAAAAAAAAAATTTGCCTCCACAGTCTGACATCTATCAGGATTACACTTCGATTTCAAGACGGACTTCCAACGCCCAGGAGCTTTCGTCTTTCCAAACGGAACTGGAAAAAATAATCACTGTAAAACATTCACTCTTTGAAAGAAGAAGCAACTCCGAATATTGTTTGTCAACTGTGTAGCTTAAGATATATTTTTTTGTTATAATAAACCAGGTTAATTTCTTATAACTGTGGAGTTGGTCTCTGTGCCAAATGCACTCACTCACGCTTCAGAGTGACTGACATCTGCACAGCTCGATGACCTCACACCACTACATTTTGCCAAAGTCTCATCTTAGCAGATGTTACATTTTCTAATTACAATTTAAAACTTAAAAAAATGTATGTATACATTTATATTTTAGCCTTTTTTTTTCATCTTCAGACAGACTTTTAAATTGCCATTTTAAAATTTTTCCTATAGACTATTAATAACAGATCAATTAATTCCAAATTACAAATATTATTTTCTCACTAATAATAAATTATCCTATCAATAAAATGAATACCAGTACTGTGGGCCCAAGATTGGCAGAATTAGCTATGAAACTTATTGATACTAAAATAGCTAGTATAAGTGGAATTTTTTTTTATTTAATAGTTATGTACAGTACATGATCATGTGTTAAGTTTTAATCAGAAAAAAAATTACACCAGATCAAAACATTCAATATTAATCCAAGTTAATAAATTAAAGAAAAACATAACTTTTGAATTAGAAATGGAAAAAAAATAGTTATCTAGCATATTCAGAGTTGTTACTAATAAGACAAGATAAACTGCTTAAATATCAAAAATATATAAAGCCGATTACTGTACCAAAACTGATAAACTACTATTTGTCCATTCCAATTTCAGTTAATAGAAATGTTTTTAAAATGTACCAATACTTCAAAAATTAAAAATAGAACAACTGAAATAGAAAAACAAAATGAAGAGATTAAATCAGTAATAAGCATGTTAATAACAAGCATGGATATTAATTTAGTATAAAGAAAATGGTTAAATGAAAAGACAAGAAATAAAGCTGAAATTGAAAGAAACAATAGTAAGTATGTCAAGTTGCCTTATATACTTAAATTATTAGAAAAGATAATGACAATTGTTAAAAATGAAGGTATTATATTAATTCCAGAAAAAACAAATACAGTTTAACCCCGGTTAATGAACGTCCTGGTTAACGACCAAATCGGTTAACGAACTTTTATTTTGCAAAAATTTTGTCTCGGATAACGAACTTAACGACTTTTTGTGTCAAATTTGTAAGCTTGCCGACTTTCAGGGGGAATCGGTTAATCGTGTGTCGCTGATGGTCTAGGGTCCATTCGTACATTGGTGGTGGCGGAGGAGACAAAGATGACAAGTATTTTACAGTGAAAATTGTTTATTAGAACGGGAAGATGCTTACATATTTGAGGTGGTTGGAAATGACTTATCTGCAGTATTTTCTCTCGGCACTGAGGCTTGGTGTATCGCTGATCCTACGATAGTGCAAGCTGATCAGTCGTAGCCCCAGAGCGAACAAGATAGATTCGCTTCGTCACAGAAGCGATGGTAGGTGACAGAGCTGCAACAACTGGAGCGGTCTGCGAGACACAACACAAATTTTAGCAGGCACGACTTCAGGCTTAATCCAGATGAAGACGACACAGATTAATCGCCTTAGAATTTTTAGGAAAACTGCGTTTTGACCTTGAGATTCGGGGTTTTTATAGTATTTCTTCCTTGAATCTCACCTTACGATTAGTCCTTTGTCCCATTCCTCGCTTCCCAATTGTTTTCTTCTTTGTCTCCAGGTGAAAACCGAAACCAGATCAGGTCACGAGAAAAGTTTGTTCCAAGGCGTTTATTTGACACCTGTTCGTCGACTCTGATTGGAGATTGTTGATAAACATATAAGCCTTTCGCTCATAATTTAGCCTATTGTTTCTGTTATCTGTCATTTTAGAACTTTAGCGATCGTAAGCGATGTTTTTATACCAGTCAAATCGTTCCCCTTTTCCAAAAATTTAACCTAGATCGACTGTTTATGACCGCTTCTGTCAGAGTTTCATCTTCCCCACAGACATTCCACCTGATCCGTTACGTCATTCGTTTTCGCGTCACATTTGCTTTGACAACTACAGTACAGTTTTTTTTCTTACTTCTCCCTGAACTTTGGTCCAACTTAACAATAGTGTTTTCGCTTTTAACATGTGGATATTAAACTATATTGGGTTGATGCAAAAGTTCGAACCTTTTTTTTTTTAAAAGAATCAAAGAAAATTCATTTTACAAATAAAATTACAAAAATACTGATGGCTAGAACGGATTAATTGTATTGATATTTGCATTAGTTTCTATGGGAAAAATTGCTTCGGTTAATGAACGGACTTGTGGAACAGATTACGTTCGTTAACCGGGGTTCCACTGTAGACTTAATAAATTACTAAGGCTGAATAAAAGAGAAATACCCTGTAGTATATTTGAAAAACAAACATTGTATATAGCTTGTTTCTAATACAAAACATCTTCTAACTGTAACACTGTTGAGTAATAACTATCCACGAAAAACCTTTATATATCAGTGTTGTGTTCATTACAATATCCACTAACGTTTTCAGCCTTCACTGAGGTCTTCTTCAGGTGCTGACTAAGCGGTGTCTCCCCTTGACTGTCAGAACAATGTCACCCAAGTTGTAAATATTGCACATATCATGTTTCACCCCTCCGCTTGTTCCTGTTTGAATTCCTTGAATAGGTATCTCCACACCTGTGTGATCGTCTCTGTCTTTAAAGTTGATACAGATGCACCCAACGTTGGCCAAGAGTGAGGCCATAAGCATTGTCGTTTGGCTTGGAGCAATTTAGTAACTCGCATGCACATTTCCTAGATGTTGACATACGTCTCAGAGGTGGCAAAATAGAAACGAGAGTTTACCGCAAACTGGACCAAGTTCCACTTTTCATCCCTGCAAACTTGTCTGACCCCTTTGCTTACAAAATCGTGGCCTTCAGGGCTCTAACAAGATGGGCCTTCACACATCAAACAAACAAACGCAACACCGTGATAGAGCTCCGCCACATAGAAAAAATTGCAGTTGAGCATGGCTACAGTAAAGGCATGATTCATGATTTGGCCCATGCCTGTGCCAACCATCTTTGTCCATGCAGCAGTGCTAGCCCCCTGTCTATGCTGGATGGCAGTCAGCAGCCCTTTAAGAATGATAGACGCACGGTCGTCTGGTTCAACCAACATTTGGACCCCCTATACAAGGAGATTGCTAGCCATAATCACACAAAGATCGCATACAGGAGAACCGGCACTATTTATGACCTGCTGTGCAGCGCTAAAGATGCAATAGATCTCTACAGAGCCCCAGGGGTATACTCCATTCCCATCAGGGACAATAGATTCCAAAGAGACTTAGTTTATATTGGTTCTACCGTGCACTCAACACAAAAACAGTTACACGAGAATCAATTGGATATTAAAAATAACAGGCACACCACCGCCTTGACGGCATATGTTACTGACCTTGAAATTTGGGTGGACTTCCCGAACACCAAATTAATCAGACAGGCATTTCAAATTGATCATATCCGTCACCTGGAGGCCTGGGAAATCTATAAAGCCAACGTTGGGTGCATCTGTGTCAACTTTAAAGACGGAGAGACAATCGCGCAGACATGGAGATAACCATTCGAGAAATTCAAATGGGGACAAGTGGAGGGGTGAAACGTGATACACGCAATATTTACAACTCAGGCAACATCGTTCTAACAGTCAAGGGGAGACACCACTTAGTCAGCACCTGAAGAAGACCTTAGTGGAGACGGAAAACGTTAGTGGATATTATAATGAACACAACACTGATATATAAAGGTTTTTTTTGTGGATAGTTATTACTCAAAACAGTGTTACAGTTAGAAAACATTGTATATTCCTCCCAATGTAGTTCTTCTAACAAATATAGATACATAGAAGAAACAAAAAAACTTAAGAAAAAGGATAACCAAACATTTAAGAGCAATTAAGTATAATTATTTGAACTTGGAGGTAGTGGCTCATTGCAATACATAGATGCAAAATAAATAAAAAATATAGTAAAAATTAAAAAAATCAAAGGAAAATACTTTAAAAAGACAGTTGTTTGAACATTTTGAAAATAATTTCATATAGAGATAAAAAATGAATAAAAGTTTGAGTAGAATGATAGATAAATCCTGGTACAGTTTATTAAAAATAGAGGACACCTAAGAAGCTTAAAGAGCAGTTGATGCTATAGGATGACATGGTATTGGCAAGATAATTCCCTTTTGGATGGGGTGTTGATAATTACTGTAGTGAATAAGTGCTGTTTAGATGAATGAAACTGTTTTATAAAGCGCTGGAGAACATTCAAGAAATTTTACTGGTAGGAGAATTTATATTACTGCAAAAATAATATCAGTAATTTGAAATTAAATAGATCTATTATTAAAGACCTTAAAAGATGTTTTACCTAGAAATTGTGACATTCCCTTCCCTCAGTATAACAACTCCTAGTTCACAAGACAGTCCAAAATGAACAAAGACATAATATATATACTGTTTGTTATTCATCAATTTTTAATAATTTCTTCCTTCAATTTTTCTTTGTTGACATCTTTTGAGCATCCTTTATATTTTGTATTTTTTAGTTCAAAATTTCCAGAAACGTTTTAAACCACATTTGACATGTTTGAAATTTAGGACATCTTTCTCATACACATTGTGAATCTTTTTATATTGTTTGTACAGCATTACATCTTTTCCAAAACTCAGAGCATAATCCTGATATGCTTTTTATCTGAAGACATTTCAATTTGTGTCAATTTGTGTCAATTTGTGTCAATTTGTTCAATTTTATCCAAACAAAATGTGAAGTAAAAAATTTAAAATAACCTTCTAAACAAAGAATACAATCTCTCATTAGCGATAAAGTATTAAATTTCACAACTTTTATAATTATATCATACATCTGTATTACAGACAGCTGTTAAAAATTTGAAAAAACACTGTTCAATCAATATAACTTTTACTTATTAACCATAGCATCAAAGAAGTGTGTGGAAGCAACAAAGTATAACATGAAGGCTGTAATACCAACAATTCATAATCAAGATCAAAAATGAATCTATCACAAAGCATAAAGCAGTAAATGTGTGATGAATCTGGTGGCCATGTTTAAGATGCCAAAGTCAACAGTGTGAAATCAGTAAATGCAGTTTTCATTTTATATTTATTTTGTTTTCGTGTTTTGATTTATTATTAGGGTATTTAACTGTTATTTTTACCTTAAATTATATATATTTACTGTTCTAAATTTATTGAAATGGGTATTGTTTAGGATCTGGGAATAGATTAATTCACTTTCCATTAATTCTAATCAGAAAAACTATTTGAGATTTCAAAAAATTCAGAGTTCAAATCCCTCCTGGAATGAATTAAATTTGAAGTATGTAACACCACTGTATATAAAAAATACAGATATAATTTATGTAAATATTGAAAATAGAAATACAGTAAGGTCTCTTTTTATGCGGTGGATACGTTCTACAGAAAAGCGCATATAAAAAAATTCACATAAAAAAAAACTACTTGTCTTGAAAAAGTAAGGATACGTTCCGTAATTTTCCAAAATTGCATAAAACCAAAACAACGAGTTAAAATTAACTTAAAACCGCATAAAAAAGTTTGCAGAAATTAAAAGAAATAGGCTGCTTAATAAATTACTTCGAATGTCTGAAAGAAATTCATATAAAAGCTTAAAATAAACTTGTATTCAAACTTAATTCAGTTTATTTTATTGAAAAGTAATACAAGGGGAATCCCCGAATTGCAAAAGCTCACTCTAAAAACAAATCACTGACATCTGGATGTGAAGAGTTAATTAAAACACCTTTAGTTCCTCGCCCGAGTTAACTCGGGCAGGTTACATAGCGTTACATAAAACACGGTCCTTAAGGCCATTTAAAAAATTTTTTTTTTTTGAATTTTTGGAATGTTTTTTAAATCTCCAAAATTTTTAAAAATATTTAAAAATATACGGCCAGCTAGTGTTCACCCTACTTTAAACCCTTGTCCTCCCGCGACGTCTATGAGAATGCCCTAGGAAATCCAACTCCAGCTGTGTTCATGGTCATCCAGATGTGTAAACAATGACTCATTGGTGTTAAATTTCACAGAAGGGTGAGACAAAGGAAGTTAAACTTTGAAGCTTTTTCTTCAAAATTAACGCATTTCTTTCGTTTTTTTTTCAATTTTAAGTATTTTTTATGTTTAATTACATTTATATCAAAAATTGCTAGGAACTAAAGCGATTAAGGTAGATCTAGATGTCCTTTACATCCATAAACGTTATATGTCAGTGGAACAAATGGAGTGAGCTTTGAGTGTTCCACGATTTTTGGAGACTGTCTATACGCGGGCTTCCTAAACAAGCCTATATGTATGTTTGTCCAAGAAATTTTTGGATGAAATACAAACCACACAACTTCAAAATCGCATAAAAATAATCCGCATAAAACGAGACCTTACTGTACTATATTATATTAGTAAGCACACTATGACAAATAGTGCACCTAGAGTTTAAAAACATTATTGACAGAATGATATGAAAATTATACATAATCGCAGTAAGACTTGCAATGTTGTACAGTGCTGAGACATGGGCAATTACAAGAGCCCATGAAAAGACAGTAGAGAGAATGTTGAGACTGATGTATGGTATGACAAAGGACAGAATTAGGAATGATTACATAAAAACAGTCAATGTGGATCCTGTAAGTAAAATGATGCAGTAAAGGAGATTACTTCTCTCTACATGTCCAAACTGTCTTAAAGACTATGTTGAAAAGAGAATTGGGAAATTGGAAGTGCTAGAGAGGCAGAAGCAGGGAAAACCTGAATCTGAGATGAAGAGAAAAGGTGGCAGAGGATTTAGAAGAGGGGGGATGGAAGAGAGAGGATGCCCTGGATACAGAAGTGAAGACAGATTAAAGATGAAAATGCTGACTCCATATACACATGGGAAGAAGCAAAGACAAAGATGATTATTACGCAAATTTTTTGCAGTTTTCACTAATTCAATTCTTGGTTAGAAATTGCATTATTTTAAAACAGTAGTTGGAAAAATTTGCAGTTAACAAGGGATTCATGTTCAAATTTAGTCCAAATCGTTGTTATAGCAATACCAGGAGACCCAAGAATCAAATAAAACCATTCAGCAAATAATACAGCTGTGACCATGCCTTGAAATTGTGCTGCCAGAAAACAGGCAGATATTTTCTGTTTTTAAAAGAAAAAGGATTCTTTGCTCAATAAACAACAACAGTTTTATCATATGTCCAGCCATGTTTCCACATAATACCAGTGTTAATCTATTCCTTGAATGTTTTAAAGCCTGGTGCCTGTTTCACACTTATGTATATAGGTCTTCTCAAGTTCTGTTTTACATTTAAAATTTATTTTTCATTTTTATAAGTGTAAACTTTAAATTTTGGTTATTAATATTCTAATTTGCTGATAAGCAAAAAATATGTTTAATGTAATTTTTTTTTTCCTATGAATAATCTATCAGTTGGATAAAAAATGAATAAAAGTTTGAGTAGAATGATAGATAAATCCTGGTACAGTTTATTAAAAATAGAGGACACCTAAGAAGCTTAAAGAGCAGTTGATGCTATAGGATGACATGGTATTGGCAAGATAATTCCCTTTTGGATGGGGTGTTGATAATTACTGTAGTGAATAAGTGCTGTTTAGATGAATGAAACTGTTTTATAAAGCGCTGGAGAACATTCAAGAAATTTTACTGGTAGGAGAATTTATATTACTGCAAAAATAATATCAGTAATTTGAAATTAAATAGATCTATTATTAAAGACCTTAAAAGATGTTTTACCTAGAAATTGTGACATTCCCTTCCCTCAGTATAACAACTCCTAGTTCACAAGACAGTCCAAAATGAACAAAGACATAATATATATACTGTTTGTTATTCATCAATTTTTAATAATTTCTTCCTTCAATTTTTCTTTGTTGACATCTTTTGAGCATCCTTTATATTTTGTATTTTTTANCACATACATATATATAAATAATTTAATCAAGATAATATTACTGAAAGAAAATTCAAAATCAATATTTAACTATATATTAGATGCAAAATAACAATGCAACATACTGCAAACAATTCACTGTAACAGATTGTAAAAATTTTTTATCATCATTTGTAGCATTTGAGGCTATTTACAATATTACTTTTAAAACTATGAGATTTAGAAAATTTCAGTGAGACTGATATTCTTGATATGATACTCTACAATTCTTACATACAATAATGAGTTCATCTAAAACAAAAATTGATAAAACCTCAAAAGACAGTAAGTGTAGATTATGCAAAGAAATGGATGAAACTGTCAATCATATAATTAGCCACTGTCCAAAAATTGCTTAAACTGATTACTTAGAAAGATATAATAAAGTTGCAGCAATGATCTACTGGAACATATGTAAAAATTTCAATTTACCAGCCAGCACAAACTGCTGGAAGCATAAACCTGAAAAAGTAACTGAAAACAATAAGGCTAAGGTGCTCTAGAATTTTTTAATACAAACTGACAGATGCCTTGTTCATAATACTCCAGATATTACAATCGTTAATAAACAACAAAATTTAGTCCAAATTGTTGTTATAGCAATACCAGGAGACCCAAGAATCAAATGAAACCATTCAGCAAATAATACAGCTGTGACCATGCCTTGGAATTGTGCTGCCAGAAAACAAGCAGATATTTTCTGTTTTTAAGAGCACAAGGATTCTTTGCTCAATAAACAACAACAGTTTTATCATATGTCCAGCCGTGTTTCCATATAATACCAGTGTTAATCTATTCCTTGCACATTTTAAAGCCTGATGCCTGTTTCACACTTATGTATAGAGGTCTTCTCAAGCATTTTTTTCTAAAAATTTGTTTTGTCACAATTAAAAATTTGCTTGGGATGATAGCCTTTTTCCTTGATGTTTTTTAAATTCTGTTGGAAACACATCAGCAGCATCTCATCAGCAGATGCAGCTGATGTGCTCTAGAATTTTTTAGATTAAATGTATTTTTGACTCTATGACATCCCTTGCTTGCTATAAATGGCATAGCTTCCTCTTCTGTATTCTCTTGTAAGTGAATGTCTCCATATAAACTCAGTGCCTTTTGCTGTAACATGTAACTGTCAATAGGCATTCTTTTTTCAAATCATATCTCCTACCCACAGATTTAATACTTTTTCTATCTTGAGTAACATCTTATCACAGACTGCAACAAACTTTTGTGGATTGGGATACAACAAAAAACTGGCATAAATTTTGTTTGTGTTCTTCATTACTTCAAATTTCAACAATTCGTTATTTTCATATAGCTTGGCAATCTCCACAAATAATTTTTTTTTACCATATGAAGAATTTTCACTTTCTTACTTACAATTAGTACATACCATCTTCCGTTAGACTTAGAACATATTTTAGAAGTTATTTAAAATCTTACTTGAATAAAAATATTTTAAAGTTGATTGAATGATTAAAAAAAAAAAAAAAAATCACTGTTTTACTCAACAAATCAGACGAAACTAAATAAACTTACTTGGTCTGCATGTAAAAGCTCACAAATCTTGAAATCAAAGAGAATTTTGGCAAATTTACAAGTGGCTCCTATACAACACTTTTAAATCTCAGATAACAAACCATAATTGCTGAGACCACGAATACATTGATCTCACCATATATATTGCATGGAACAAATAGAAAAACAGAAAATTTTAGCAAAATGAAGGACAAAGATTTCAACAAAAATGTTAGAAAAGGAAAGACATTGTATGTCACATGTCAAGATTTATGCCATTTGAGGACTGAACTGCTTAGTGTGCATGCATATGCCATTTTCCTATCCATCCTTTGAGTCACAGTTGGATAATTTTGAGTGAAGTGACAGCTCATGCTAATTGTACATTGTTGTCAATCTAGGTCATTATTACCTATTTACATTGAAGTTACACTACACAATGCTTTGTTTGTTAAACTGTAGGCATTTAATCTTTTTTTAATCACTTCATGTATGCAAATTATAAAGAAAATTAGTTTTAAAGCTGTAAAAGAAAACGTAACAATTTTTCAAAATGATGACAGTAATACTCATCCAAATAATAACAACTCAAAGCCTGAGAAATATAGAATAAATCACCAAACGATCGCCTTAATATCGGGCTATAATATGGCTAATTAAATGATTAGTATAAAGTAATTTGACAATAGAGGTAGACGTTAGGCACCATCTCTTAAGTAAATTAATAATTATAAATAAATAAATAATTAAATAAATTTAGAACCTTCTGGAATAAAAGAACTGGCCCGGGACGGGGTTTGAACCCCTCTACTAACACTCATCTATAGACAGGGCAGTGGTGTAGCGTGGGTGTCAGCTGCCCGGGGCGGAGGAAAATTTCTTCCCCCGTTATTTAGGTATCTGTTTAAAAGACTAAAATTCAGTTTCGTCACAGAATAAGTAATGAAAAATTCCGTGCTTATTTCAATCGGTCCGAATCGTAGGTGCAACAAAAATATGAAATGAAATGGTTCAAACTTTTATAACACATTATTATTATTAGTATTATTTATTGTGAAATTTTGCCGCCACTGCCGCCACCACTACGCTACGCCACTGAGACAGGGCCGTTGAAAGAGAGAACTAGACACCTTCCAACACCCAGAGAAAACTTAGTGGTCCATAGTGGTTCTTACCCCTATAAATGATTATTATTTTTACTAACAGAAAAAGAAAAACTTTAAGACTACTTTTTATTAATAATGAAACATTCTATACATTTTATTTGTTCAAAAAAAAAAAA
>NW_019384636.1:86871-99651 GCF_000671375.1 Centruroides sculpturatus
TTTTTTTTTTTTTTTTTTTGAACAAATAAAATGTATAGAATGTATAGAGTGTATAGAAAAAAATTATATATATATATATTTTATTTTACAAATAGGGCTTGCTAATAGGCCAAAGGAATCTGCTCTACTCCAGGCCTCATATTAGTTCTCGACAGCCTGGCTACAGATATAAACAAACCTTGTTTATAAGCACATAGCTTATAAACAAGGAAGCCATTTCTAACATATTGTAATAACATGATTTGACTTTGCTTTTCTTAAAAATCAGATTATGAACTTTTTATTACCTCTTGTATCAATATTTTCATATACTAATCTTACAAAATAAAACTGATTCCTATCACACATGCATAACTTTTTGATCACCATGTATTATCATCAAATAATGATTTTAAACATTCTAATATAATTTTATTTTAAATAATTTCAACTACTGTTTTAAATTTCATCAAAAAATTATAAATTTAATTTTTTTTAACTTACCTCATTGACAAGGAAGCTAATTTGAATAACAGCAGTATCTAACAAGTGCTGCACATGACAATCTACTCCAGGCCGACCAAATCTATGTAAAATGTTAAAGAAATTAACAGATCTACATTATATTAATGTATAAAACAAATTACTCTGCCTGTCATATTTTTTAATCATTTGTCATGTTAACAGAAATAATCTAAGATTCTTGAAATCTGTTAAAATATTAATTATAACCAGACAACAAAAATGCCAGTGAATCTTTCACAATTGCAATCATTATAAGTAATATTTGTTGATTTTATTTTTTATCAATTATATAGACTTTTAACTAATTATTTAGTTTAAAAACCAGCTATCATTAACATTTAACAATATCAATTGTGTTTAAAAAATTTGACATCAGATCAAACTAAATAAAATAATTCTATGTGTAGTGTCCTTATAATCCAAAAAAATGATTCTTGGTAGACGACCAAACAGCAATTGGTTAGGAAAACATTACGGTTTATTGGTACAACCACACAAATGACAATAATTGTCAAATTAATAAAAACAATATAAAAGTTTTACATTTAGAAAAATACCCATATAAAAAGAAATTTAAAGAACACATTAAAATCAAAAAACACCCTAAAGATAACTTAATTAATACTGTAATGACAAAACTTTATTATTTACTTTTAGCGAACAAAAATGAACAGTAGTAATACTTGATTGTTAATAAATCATAATTTAAACCTAATTTTAATTGTTACCTGAAACAAAAAATTTTTGTTTTTAAATGTTAAAGAATCATTTTAAGAATTGGGAATCAGCATAAATTTCTCTCGATCCAATATCGATTGTAATTGCTCGCCCCCATCACTAATAAACATGCTAACAAATAATGCAGAAACTATTCAAAAAAACAAATTAAATTATCAGCACTTTTGGTATTGATATAGCTTTTAGAATTACTAATAAACTGGAATTTTTATTGAAAGCTAGTAAAATCTACCGAGTTTTAAATCTAAAAATAAAAAATTTTTTTAAAAATGTACAGAAGATATAAATAATGCTTCATGTGAAGCAGAAACCAATGACTTGGTTTAATATCTTAAAAACATAATAAATTTTCTAATCTGGTAAATGAATCTACGGATATTGGTAACTTTAAAAAGTTTAGCTGTACTTGTGCAATATTAGAAAAATAAAGTGAAAACTCACCTTCTAGAACTGTTTTAAACAGATGTACGAAATTTACAACAAATATACAGTACATGATACTTAAAATAGCCGTTTTTGATAAACACACAAAGATATTTTGTTTTGACTTTTTCACTAAGATTTCCTGTTTTTGCTAATCGAAACCACACCAGTACAATAAGTCTTATTAATAAACAAGGTCCAAGTAGACAAAAATACAAACAGAAATTGATGTTTATATCTACATTTCTGAACATGCTAAAAAATTAGAAATTAACTGAAATCCAGATTTTTTCAGAAAAAACAGGAAATGCTTAAATTTTCAATTACAAGGATAACCTAAGAAATTCTGAATGGATGCCTAAAGAACTGCAGAATATCTATACTAAAGCATCTCTCTTATTTTTAAAACTAGATTTAAAATTATTTAACATTCTATTTCAAAACAGAAAACTTATTAGAAGTACTATTTTACAAATAGGGCTTGCTATATAGAATTTTAATAGAATAATTAAGTATATTTAGGAAAAAAAAATTATATATGTACAGGCCTATATACTGTATATAATTTTGTAACAATTGTGTCAAAATTTTATTAAAAGTAAACTAATATTTTATATGAAGATATAACAACTAATATTTTATATGAAGATATAATAGCCTTCAATATTGTTTTTACCTCTACATAAATTGTGTGTGGGGTCGGTCTGCCGATTTATTAGAAAAAATACCTCAAAATGGAAAAGATATAGGTTTATAAAAAAAACTTTATAGTTTTACATTACAGGTGCTGTCAAATTACAGAAGAGATTACCTGAGAGTATATTTAAATACATGATATTTTTCAATCCTAAAATTGCATTTAATAAAAGTTTGGGTGAAATAAATGTAAAATTTAACAGATAAAAAAGACTTCTAGACAAGCAAAATATAGTACACTAGCAGACCCCACCACGCGTTGTTGTGGCTCAAAATGTACCTATTATAAATGTATAACACTTCCCCGTGGGGAGAGGGGAATTTTTCGAAAAATCCCTTAGTGTACATTTTCTTGACGTACCCTATTAAAATGCAATCAAAAACGCAAAAAACCGCATCTGAAATAGTATAAATCAGTGTTTCTTAACGGGAACGATATCTCCCCATGTGGGCGTTTTTCCATGTTCAGAGGGCGATTAGCAACAATTTATATTTTGGGGTCAAAAAACAATTTTCAGGGCTATATAGTAAAACATTATATTAAGAATAATTAGATATTTTATTCGTTATATCTTACAATAGTTAAACAAATAACATTATACTAGTCACTATTCTATTCAATGCAGTACGAATTTGGCATTAGCCTTGTCCCTCGGAATCGGAACTTTGTAGTGAAGGGGGCAATACTACGTAACCGTTTTATTGAAGGGGCGATACTACGTCAAAGGGGGCGACGTTTCGTTAGAGGTTGAGAAACACTGGTATAAGTAGAAGCAGAGTACTTTACGGTAAGCCTTAATCCTGTCGATCTCCCCCCGGGGGATTTTGGCATGTATATTATATAAAGACAAGTACGTATTCGAATGCAACGTTGTGTCAAAATTTCAAAGGAATCGGTAGGAACAAACGAACATTACATTTTTATTTATATAGATAGATAGAAGATGATCTGCTTTACTTCGTTTTCACAGAAAAGCAAACTTAGGGCGTCGTACTCGTAGCGCCATCTGTTGACACAAAAGCCTTAACCTAGATTATATATTTTAATTTATATGAATGTTTAACGGAATAATATACAGACTATGTCCACCCTGAGGTTCCATTCTAAATATTGGTGAAAGAATTTTTGAAATCGGATGAGTAGTTTCGGAGATTACCTGCTGCAAACAAACATACAAACATTACCTCTTTATAATATTAGTACTGTATAGATAAAACTGAAATTTGAGTAGAGAAATTACCCAATATGTTTAGTAATGATGAAATTATTAAACTGAACTTTTCAGTGGTGAATGAGA
Organism: Centruroides sculpturatus; assembly: GCF_000671375.1. NCBI lineage: Eukaryota > Metazoa > Arthropoda > Arachnida > Scorpiones > Buthidae > Centruroides > Centruroides sculpturatus. The sequence continues at coordinate 90,531 of NW_019384636.1, forward strand.
GGTGTATTAATGTAGCATCAAGGAAACATTTGATAATACTGATAATACCAAACGTATATAGAAGTAGATAAGGAAAAGGGGGCTGCTTATGAATGTGGTTTTGAGTCTTTTGTTATGGCTCGGGTTCCTTTTTCTTTGCAGTTTTTTTTTATTTGTTATTTTTTTATTTTTGATGTGGAAATTGTGTGTAAATTGGCTAAATTAATTCTTATTTTACCACAATCAAACGTGTAAGCTGAAAGAATATTGTTTCAGATACAAAAGCAAAACGGCGTAAAAGAATTACGGGACATTCCAATTTTCAACGCGAGTGTTAAATGTTGAAGTCAACAATTTGACGTCATCAACGACGTTCCAATTCGAGTAGGAAGTGCTTAGTTCCTATAATTTCATTCTCAGCAAGATGGATTCCATTCAAATGTCTTACCAATTCCCCACAATTCATTGGAAAGTAGCAGTCAGCATATCTGCTGAGTGCTGAGTGTGTTGAGACAGCGCTGACAACAGCGCCATTTCAACATTGAAAAAACGAACGACTTTTAACGAATGTTGAGATCAGCGCCGAGTCAGCGTTGAAAATTGGAATGTCCCGAATGCGAAGGATAACGTGCATGCTGGTTCTAAATCAGTTACAGTTAGGAACTTGCGTAGGAGTAACTTAAGTAACCTAAATTAAGAAAGAACAGGTATAGATGACTTAGCTCTATTGGATATTGTACGATCTATTGAAGAAGTGTACGATCGTGCATGCAAAAAAGAAAAAAAAAAAGGTCGACAGGTTGCGCGCCACACGTCAGTGTAAACAGACTAACATGGCAGAATTGAGTGCGAGTTCTTTCGCTGTTAAAATAGTGTAATTTTGTAAAAATATCTGCAAGAACATTGTTTCATTGTAATTTCACAATTTCTACGAAATTCCCGGACAAAATTAATAGTTCACCCGGACAGTGAGTCAATTCTCGGACTGTCCGGATGAAAACCGACGGGTGGTAACACTATTAGTGACAACTCATTAAATGTAGTTTGTATTTTGCAAACCATTTTACAAGATAAGAAAATGCAAAATTTGAAAAGAATGATATAAAATTGCACAATAGTGCGATGTATTCTTTCGAAAAATAATGTGTGTTCTATAGTAACGTCGTTTATGCTCACAATAAAGAAATTTATTTTTAAAAAATTATTTCTAATCCTAAAACGCAATGATACAGCAAAATAAAAGAAAGTTATTTTGTTTGGTTTATTTTTAAAAATCGAAAGAGGGTGTTTTAGAGTTTAAAAAAAATTTATTGACGCTGTGTAGAGATTTCTTAATTTCAGGGGTTCGTAACACTGCAAAGTAGTTAGTTTACTTCGTGACGAAAATGGCGTTCGTCGATATTACGCCTAATATTTCTAAATTCAAGTTAGTGTGTAAATTGTGGACTAAAAAGTGAAATAACAAACAACTACTGATGTGAAATAACCTGTAAAAACTCACTTCAGATTTCATTAGCAACATTTATAGTCTCATTTTTATAAAATCAATTTGTAAACGGTTGGTCCAGCGAATGTTAGAATAATGATGGCGTCATTCTCGTTTAACTCGTTATTTATGAATGCATCATGAGTCTTAAAACAGTATTGAAAACTATATGAGACGAAATAAAATTTACTATACCTAAGTACTTTCATTTCTCAAATTTATCATATTTTACGCAGTTTTCAACGTCGATCTGTATTAAAACTGTTGCGGTATATTAATATAGTATAGTACTAGAGTAACTTTCGAAATACAATCATTGTATGGATTTACTGTATTCGTAATGTTTTTTTTTCTATTTTGTTCTATAAGTATTATTTTATTATTTATTTTTATTTTATTTATTACTTATTTTAAACGAACCAATCCTTTTTCACAATCACACAGTTCATTTGTGAATTCAATTATAAAATCTAAAACAAAAATAACCTGTTAAAAACTAAAGCATAAATAATTCTATTTCATACTCTCCTACCGAAATATCCCGCTAGATTTGTTTTAAAATTTAATAAATGTGTTTATAAACTAACCATTAGCAAAAGATGATAAGTTTTAATGAGTGAATTATTCCTATTTTAGTTGATTTGATTAAAAAAAACTGTTAAGTAAATATTTTAGTGTATTTAAAATTTTTAAATTATTTTACAGAAATATATTTTTACAAATTCCAAATAAAAAAAGCTCATAGATAAAAAAAATATATAAACATTCTACATTTTGCTATTTAGATATCGTCCTACTAAATTAAACAGTTGAAATATGAGCACTAATGTTTTTAGTTTTAATGACTCAATATCTCATTGAGAGACTGCATCTGACTTCGTAATTTTAGAATAAATGAAGAGGAAATTCGCTACTTTCATTTTAACGAACATCGTAAAAATTTGTAATAAATTTGTTCCTAAATTTCAGCATAGATAGTCTCGATTACTGAATTCGTTCAGAATTTACGAATAATTTAATAATTTTTACTGATAACTAATTAATGTAAATGACTGAAAAAATATTTCTTTTAATAATCTTTATTACTCAAATTATAAAATTCTAAGTGTATATATATTACAATAAACTTGAATATACTTTAAAAAGTAATAAAAAGTTTAAATTATAAAATTCTATAAAACATTAATAAAATTAACCTGAAAGAAATTCACTACAATCTTGCTAATCCGGCCATTTATACCAGATTTACGAGAATAAGTACTGAATTAACTTAAAACCCATCTAAAGTCAACGAATGAAGTGGCCTGTCGCACACTTCAGTACTTATTCTGTTCTGAAGTAGACGAGAAATTAATATAGCGCGTTGGCATGCGATGCTGGACATAGAAATGAAACTCGAGTAAATAAGAAAACAGGATATGCGATATAACTAACATTTTCATGGAAACGGAAGAGCATAGGAGATCATACAGAGAATATGTCGGATAATTGAAAACGGATTATTAGGGGCAAGATTAGCAAGAGCGTACTGTCGTAAATCTGTTCTGCTCAGAGGATAGGAAGAGTATACTGTATTAAATATTTTTTATAGTTTATAATTTATTATTTCAAATTTAAAAAATACAAATCATTTTATCTTAAAAATGCCCTTTTAAACGTGATTGACCATAAATAAGAATAAGTGAAAATTTTAAATCATTCAAAAGTATGTACTATACAATTAATAAATCATATAATGCTTGTGTTATGATGGCGGTTAATAGAATACACTATTTCATTCAGTATTTCTTACAAACATATTAACCTGTCTATAAAATTATATTAAAAGAAAATCGATGATTGATTATACTATTATAAATAATGTTTTCTTAAAATCTCTAAAAAAAAATTAAGAAGTCTGAAAGAATTTCATTTTATATAAATTAATCTATAAACACTGACGAGTAATTTAAATTTTTTAAAATTCATCAACAGAAATTAATTTTATTTGTGTTATTCCTTTGCCGTTCAATAAATATATTTAATTTATTATATTAAACATTATACATAAATAATTTTGATCGTGCAAATTAATATAAATTATGTGTAATCTCTAAATAACTATACAAATAGGTTTAATTCTGTTCATAATTATTAGAAATCGAAAGCTTCGTAAAATCTCATCTATATATGAATACTATAAATACTATATATGAATACAATTGTTGATATAAAAACTTCTAATATATACAATGATTGCCAAAAAGATATAAAGTCAGTCCCAAAAGTAAGTGTACTGATGTTTCGTTTAATGATTGTACAGCTTAACACATCATTAATTGGTATTTTTATGTTGCTAGATATCTTAGCAGCATATATAAATCTGTTTCAAGTTGATCGTTAATTCAAGCGTGCACAATCTCTGTGTAAGTAATATTTTAACATATCGTTACATTTGAAATGGAAAAAAATCTCGAACAACGTTATGTTCTGAAAGTTTTGTATGAAACTCAAGAAAGTTGCAACAGACACATTTTCAGATTTAACTGAAGCTTATGGAGATGCCACTTTATCGAGAAGCATGGTATTTAGATGGCACAAAGATCTAGGGTAAAAACGATGATTATCGTTTTTTTCGATAACTGTGGAATTGTGTACAAAGAATTTTTACCTCCAGGACAGACAGTTAATCAGGCCTTCTACAAAGACGTCTTGGAATGACTTCGAAAACGGGTTAAGCAAGTCCGCAGGAACATTGCAGAAGATTGAATCCTGCACCATGATAATGCGTCTGCTCACACAGCACTACCAATTCTAGTTTTTATCCAAGAAAAATTCCCCACACTCCCACAACTTCCCTACAGCCCGGACCTAGCTCCATGCGACTTCTATCTTTTCCCTAAGATAAAATCCAAGTTGAAAGGTCATCATTTCGGGATAGTGGAAAACATCAAAAAAGTTGTAATTGACGAACTAAACACTCTTACGGAAAACGACTTCAAGTACTGCTATGACCAGTAAAAAAAAACTTTGGTGACCTCGCAATGGTCGTACTTTGAAGGAGATAATTTGTAGTTTGATGTAACTCTTTGTGTACTTTGAAATAAAAAATCAGTATACTTACTTTCGGGACAGATCGAGTATGCTCTCAGATAGGCCTACTGTCGGAGGAAAAATGACAGTTCTAGATTTGGTCGCGAGGTAATATTCTCACTTCCTGTATAGTGTCGAGTCTATCATTGTTGTTTTGATATGTCTTGCAGTGCGTGATCTCTAAACAAATACCTACATGTTGGAAAGTCGTTATCCTAACTTGTAATTTTCTACCTTCAATGCACTCTAGTTTATGTATTGTTAATGAACCTATAAAAATTACTATAATTGCGTACAATGAACACACAAGTTACAATAGGCTGCAATTATGTCAAATATGTTATAGAACCTCCTGACTCATTTCATTAGTTAGAGGAGTTATCTCAAAGCTGATTTAAGGAAGACTTACTTTGAAACATTTACACGTTGGGTTGCTTGAATGGCAAACTCCACAGAACGATACAAGCACTTACACATATGGCTGGACAATAAAAGGAACCTGCATCATTGAAGTCCTTGTCCCCTAGTGTTGACTGCATATTTAAGCTTTTTTTTCACTTCTTGAAAGATTTAATTCTTTTTATATATCCAGGAACAAACGAGGATTCTTTGGCACATGAAAGAATAAACCTAGATTTTTGTTGGAGGTAGCAGAGCACTGAGGTAAAAAATTGGATGAAATGTTTATATGACTATTTTTTAGTACACGCAAATCTATCAACGTATTAGAGATCCGTAGACCAACGTGTAGAAGTTTAAGCAATAGTTCACCTACAGCTTAAGATATGAAAGCATTTATCAACTACTGTATTTTTACACTATCATAATTTTAATAGCAAATTAAAATAATGTATGTACTTGTTTCTAATTTCAGCATACAAAAAGTATATTGTTTAATTGAATAAAAAATAAACTTTGTATCAAACAGCCTGTTGTAAAAAGCGTGTTTGAGCAACTTCTGCAGGTTCTTTAACAATACATAAACTTCATAAAATAAGTTGAAAGTAAAATTACTTACAAGTTACAATAATGATTTTCCAACGTGTTGTAGGTACAGTACTTGTGTAGAGATCATACACTATCAAATGTGGAAAAACAGCAATGATAGAATAAAAAACACTAAACAGGAAGTGGAGCATACCTAGAACATCGCCTAGCGATCAAATCTAGAATTGTTCGTTTTTTCCCTCCTAGTGAAGATCTTAGTGATGTTCTTTCCCAACTCCGTCTCGTTGAGTTGGTTTCCATGTGTATCACGATTCGATGTAGTGATCTAGGTTCGATGGAAAGCACACCTCCACACTCAAATTGATAATATTTACAGTTTATTTACAGATTCTATATGTAGAAGGTACAAATTCGAAAACATAATATATATATATATATATATATACATACAGGATAACAATGCGTGGTAACTCACGTACTAGCTTTGGTTTAAAAGTTTCTGGAAACTTTTAAACTTTGAAAAGGCCTCAGTCAGCTTGTGGAGTTGGCTAAACTGCACGGTCCGTCCAGTCTCTGCACTAACCCGTCCCTGAGATGTTTACCAGAGGAGAACACTATACGCTCAGCGGGCTTTCCAAGTGCCTGAGACTACCGTGTACCAGTCTCTTGCCCTTCTCTCCTCCTCTCTCGTTCGCCCTGCAATTTAAGGGTTTTTTGGACGGGGACTTCCGACCAATCACAACCCTTTCTTGCCCGAACAGCTTACACTCGGTTCCGCCATCATCCGACGAGAGTGAAGCTTACATAAACGTCCGCCACTTGTTTACATTCAGTTGTTTACCATATGGCAAATGGTCTAACGTCTGACTACAGGTGGGGACAATTGACAAAGCCGGCGCTTTCTTTGTTTTCCCTCTGTTTACAAGTCAACACCTTACAAGTGGTAGTACCCGACCGCACGTGGATCCAATTGACAAGGTCGCGCCTCTTTTGTTTCCACTCTGCTAAAAGGTCAATACTTTACACTCCTATTGTCTGATTATTGCAAAATCTCGATACACAGCTATGTCTCAGATAGTATGTAAATAATTATATTGTAGTCTTATTGCATGCCAAGAAATGTCACAACAGTACCTTAAAATCGCTACCCAGTATCTTACAAAAGCTTGCAGAAACTCAGTTTTCAGAATTTTCAGTATTCCTGATGTTTGAAGGTTTTCGAATATATACCAGACATGTCTGATACACGAGGATAATTGTTGTGTCCGTAAAGTAAACGACTCTTGTTAATTAACATATATAATTAACTTTATTATAATCAAACGTAACTTTGTGCCTACAGATCTCTGTCACCACAGCTAACGCACAACTTACCAGAGACAAAGGAACACGACAAAGGTCAAAAGATACAGGGTCGCCTAACTAGGTCAAGGGGCAATTCGGTGTGGGTAAATCCTCTGGAGGCATAATGTCTGACTATGTTACAACGCAGCCCAAACATTACACACAGCTGACTAAATGTGAGAAAGGTCACACTGGGCTGAAGGAAGCAAGATAGTAGTTTCACTGAATTGCCCATCATAAGACCCGGTCTGACCTGATTATGAAACAGTGGATACATGAGGACAGATTTACATGGAAATCGGGCTTTTAGTGCCCTAGACATCAGGAGAATGATTATCTCACTGTGAGACAAACATACATAGCTGCAACGGCGTCTTTGTCCATCATCCAGCGACAGGTGAAAAGTAGAAGAACCCTTGTTACAGCACCCTGTAATGTATTGTTCTTATTGGAAGAAGACTAGTTGGGACAAATCTGCATGCACTACAACTGTTACATGCCCTAAGTCCATCGTCGGATTCGGATGACAGAAAAACAGAGCTAAAACCAACAGTGTATCGTTTCTAGTGATAAATCCCAGTTCTGTTTGGTAACGAATGATCACCGTATTAGAATGTGGAAGACCACTGGTGAATGCTTCAACCTCATCCTTACTGTTGAGTGGAATACTGTCCCCATTGTTAGCGTGCTAGTCTGGTAAGCAATCTCATAATAGTCAGTCAGCTCTGCCAATAGTGCAAGGGACATCGACACAATAGCGGTACGTTCAGAAAATCCTGTACCTTCATGTTGCCTTTAATGGCAGGATTGCAGACAGACAGTTTCAATTGAGATAATACTCAGCCACTACATATAGAATTTCCCATTAATGTCTGCATCACATTGGCACACTTCCTTGACCTGTCTGGTCAATTTGTCGCCCATCGAACATATGTGGGACTAGAGATGATGCCAGCTTCAGCTTTACTAGTGTAAGGTATAACTATCCCTCCAGATCCATCTATGTTCAAATCTGTTGTACAATAGCATATGGTACTGCATGTCTTTGAGCTACCATAACACTGCATGTATTTGAGCTTCTTGCAAGATACTAAAGATTCTGTAGAGCTGTTGGTGCTCCCTCCTCTATATGCATTGTTGTGGGTTTGTTGAACATTAGAAAATTTCAGGATGTCAGAGTATTTTTTCTTCAGAGAACAAACTCTGAACACGTGAGGAATTTTAACCTTTTTTCCGTGGACAAGTATGTGACTATTAGACAAGACAAGAGGCAGCCGTCGAATTTCGCTACTAAAATAAGTTTATTTTCTTAAGGATTTATATTTGTATTACATCGCGCTCGTTCTGGTGCATAACATACACAAGTTTATTGGCCATGTATTTTTCGAGTGTGATTTTTGAAGGCCTTGAGTTGATAAATACCTGATTCACAAGGATAATGTTTAAATGGACCAAACGATGGCGTGTTTGGACAGCAAGTCCAAATGGAAGAGGATAAAAGCAACAGAGATCAGATGCATATCAACTACAGATAACGGTGGAAAGAAGCAAGCACAACTGCAAGCACTCCACTCACATTTCTGTTCTCACAAGTCAGTGCTGGAGTTTTTTCTCCTTGTTTCTCCTCCTTGGCGACCGTGTTGTAAATATATTCGGCGCCGTATCGATACTCTTCCTTTTGACTGTATTTTCGATTGTTAGTAAAGGTCCGCGAGGTTCCATAAGATTGATCCATGAAATCTCCGTTCCAGGTATAAATTTTACCACTTTCTCTCTCGCTCTCTCATTACAGTATTGTTTAACTATAATCTTACAATCCGTTTACAAATTCAACTCGATAATTTTTTCACGTTTTTTTTCGGATTAAAGTTCCGTTTCGCGCAACATGCCTAATTTCTTTTTCTAAGTGATTCTCGAACATTATGTCGTCAACTTAAGTCAGCAAATTGACGAACTCCAACCAATGTTCCCTCTAAGCTGCGCGGCCGCGCACTGCTCAAATTGTTGCCGCGCACGAGAATTTATGTGCCGCGCAGGCGAGCATGCACATCGATTTGAATTGTTGTTTACTTATTTCTCACTCTGTCTGCACCATGATTATTGCTACGTATATTTCGATTAAACACATTAAATCATTGACAAGAGATGATAATTTGTATAAAAGCATGTTTTTAAATGAATTTTAATCTCTACTTTATAATTAATTATTTTAATTTTTATAGAAAAAAATAAGATTTTATATATACATGCTCAGAATTTTTTTTTTTTTTTTTTTTTCAATAGAAGCGAGTC
>NW_019384636.1:103560-140539 GCF_000671375.1 Centruroides sculpturatus
TATATATATATGCTCAGAAAAATTTTTTGCTCAGAATCTGCTCAGCAAAATTTTTTTTTGCTCAGAGAAGTATATGTTCCGCTCATCGACAAAAAAATTAGAGAGAACATTGACTCCAATCCACACAGAGCCGAACTCACAGTTCAAAGGAACTGTGCCGTTGTTCTGCAAGAAACTGTCCATTTGATATGATATTGCAATTATCATCATCGTGGTGATGATGATGATAGTAGATGGTTTATTAACGAGAACGTAATGTTTGCACCTATAAACTCTTAATTCGATTCGAACGTCGTTTCCTTAGTGCATAACATTTTTGTCAATGCCTGTATATTAGAATTTATTACTTTAATATACAGTAGACATTACTAAAATAACATTTGAAGTCTATCTGAAACTCACCAAAATAGCAAAAATATTGAAAACTGATTACATCTCTTACTAGTCTGATCTAATTTCTTTTAAATTCGAATTTTTTATTCTTTATCTTGAATTTTTTCGTAACTTGCGTAATGTTATTTCTCATATTCAAACCTGTTGATAGACCTACAGATACATTCGTTAATAGGCAAAACTAAAATCTTTACATAAACTATGTAAGTATGCCTCAGGGAATGATTCTAATCCAAACCAATACGAACCTTTTAATGATAAAGATTTTCACAAATCTTTCTATGATAAAGTATTGAAATAGATTAGATTTATAGTATGAAATTAACAAAAGAACATATTTTTACATTTTTATATAAAAGCATACAGTATGGTTCACATATTTTTGACTAAAGTTATAAAAATTTACAAATTTAAATTTACGCTAATGCGTTAAATATATGAATTTAACAAGTTCGCTCTTCCAAGTTATTTGATTTCAAATGTAATTTTATAAAATTTATCTAATGTAATTGTTTCCGATGTTTATAACTCTTAATTGAGTTAGTGAAAAGTATAAGTAATTACTCTGCGAATACTTACTTTATAATTAATATTTTAATTAGATAATATTAGTACTAAATATTTTTCATTTAAATTATTTTTATTACTTTCCTTGTTGCGTTGATTTACAACGCAATTTATAGTTAGTAAAAAAATCATTGTTTCATTTTTCTTTTTGATCTTTTATAATTTAATCTCAAACCTCTATTCTTATTTAACTGGTGAAATTAACAATTGCTTCTTTTTCATTAAAATGCATTTAACTGTTATAAAAATCGTCATTAATTTTAATATTCTTTCAAAATAAAATATTTAAAGAGATCTATTTTATATAAATTAAGTTTTATATAAACGGCATTAAAATATTGATTAAACTAAACATTATAGAAGAAGTATAATTTTATACTTGTTAGATAAAATAATTTTTTGTTAATCACTACGTCATTTCATCTAAGTTGTAAATTATTTTCATTAAAATGCTATTTATAGTATATTATCCAATAACAAATATGAAAATCAAAATTAAAAAAGCACCATATCAATCATCCACGTGACCAGCCCACGACCAACAACCAGTGTTCAGTGGTTTTACCCACACAGCAAGTGTTCGAATAACAGAACAATGTGTGTCACAAATAAAAATCAATCAAAACATAGCACGCAAATTTTGACCATTGGCTTCGTTTTGATCACTGAAATATTCTGAAAATTTAAACATTAAGTAGTTTTAATAACCAATTACTAAAAGTTACCTTTTTCTGTAATTTATTTTCGTAAGGATTAGCAAATTTGTAAAATAAGTAAACATTAACTAAAATATAATGACACTTCGAGCGCGAAGAAACAAATTAAAACAGCAAAATTAGTTCCTTTGCGACTGACATGGATATGATTAGAATTGGTCGTTTTTAATTCCTAATGGAAGCGGGTGATTCCTCTTGAGCAAACAAGAATGAATGTTAATAAATAAAAACACCCATACAAAGTTTGCGCGCACGTATATACTACAGATTAAATCCGATAAGTAAATGTACTTTGCATTTTTGTTAGGAAATCATAATGTATGTATTATACGCAATGGCCATGTAAGATTCACAGAGCTATTCATTCATTTAATTAGGAGAATTTGCAGTATATTTCAATGACAAATTATATTATAGGCATATTGCCACCTCGTCACTGCTATATTTTTAATCATTAGACAACACTTGAAGACGACAATCGGCCCGAAAAGCATCATGCTGAAATTTTATCTCAGACTGTCTCAAACCGTATAATCATTGTCTAAACAAATAGTTTTGAAAGTCTTACATTAATCGTTGAATTATGAAACGTGTATTACGCTTTACCAACATCAACACAAATTACGAACTCAACGTAGTTCCAAGTACACTTACTATTTTTCTTTTTTCCTGTGATTCAATTATATTTTAAACAATCATTTGAAAATTCAAACAGATAAACTGAAAAGACCGCATACGATATGAAATAACCATTACTAAAGTGAAGATAAAAGACAAAAATGGGAACTGCTATTAATGACTTAAATAACAAGAGTATATCGATGCTGGTAGTACATACCTTAATTAGTTATTAGACAATTTAAAACTTACCAAATATAAATCAAATATACAATTTAGCCACATTAATATAAACAATTATAACGTAAGCATAATTTAAAGAAAATTTTTGTCGATTTATTTTTAAATAAAGACTGTTTTCATGCTAGTACTATAATGCTTGTTGCATTTATACTAACAATTATATCAGAGGTGGATTTGAATAAAAACATAAGTCCCCAAAGCCTAAATGTATAACAACAATATATCTCTGATTTTACAACGTGATTGATTTCGTCGTTTTTCAGTAACAACGAGGAAATATCTTCATAATTATGACTATTATTTCAACTAAATAGAGGATCCCTAAACATTCTGCTTACAACTTCTAGTTCTAATTTTCCACTTGTTAAAGCATTAATTAAATTTAATTGAAAACTTTTTTGTTTTTGATAAGTTTTCATTGGAAAAAAATACTTAAAACAAAAAGAATATTAAACTTTATACGGGGAAAACTCGGTTATACGAACTTGATGAGACAAGGGAACATTCAGATAATCCAGAAATTCGTTTATTTTTGTGCTTTGAGTATACTAAGCACTGTACATTTAAACTTTTATGAACTATAAATATTTTAATACAGTTATTGTATTTAAAGGAAAATTTTTTTATACAAAATCTAACGTAATGTTACGTATATGGCCTAGTTCGCGGCGCTACAATCGACACATGACGTAGTTTTTTTCCAATTATCTGGAGTTACAGTATATAGAGTTTGGTATCTGTGTATTATATTCTGTTGTAAGTACAACGATACATGTTATATTTTTATTTATTTATTGAAACTGCGTCAGATAAACTAGATTACCCGAAATTCTATGTTATGTATTTTAAAATTTAGAAAAATATAAACTAATTAAATTTGCCTAAACTAAATATAAAATAAGAACAATACATGTATAAACAGTATTTTATACCAATTTATATATAATATTAAATCAATTTATATATTATATAAATTGATAAATATATATATAATCGATTTATTATGTCATACATAAATATATGTTTTTAGCAATTATATATACCGGTATATATAATTTCTAAAAATATGCCAATTAAAATTTTGTCTAAATGATTTAGGTTGAATATTATATAATTTAATCAACTAATACAATTAACGCGATAAAAAATAAATATCAACATAGTAGGTATAATCTTTACATAATGAAATAAATAATGCTATGTATGAAAATTTAAACAAATTCATAATGTTTTTATGAAACAAATATGTTTAAGTTATATAATGCATACATATATATATTATATGTATTATATCCTTTAATTTCTTAATGACTTAAGATTTTTTATCACAAATTTTTAAAAAGAATGTTTAAAATTAAAATGACGTTTCTCGAAAAAATTACACAGTCCATGACGACAATGGTAAAGAAATGACTACAATTATAAAACTTCTGTATATACAGAAGTTGTTAGCACCAGAATAGTACTGTAACAAAGAATATATAAGAAAAATTATTTCACTTTGCTTTATACAGAAAATAAAATATTCTTTAGATAAAAATAAAACCCGAGAAAAGAATAATGACTATTTATTTACAAATTATCATTGATATTCAAAGTTTCTGAGTATTCAAATAGAATCAAACAACTAAATAAATTTTTATCCCTTTCTTCACAAGCCTATGCAATTTTCTTTAAGCAATATCATTGGCAATGAACATTTAAAAATTTTTAATAAAATTTGAAAAATTGTGCTTGGTATTTAAGATTAAATTGTGTGTTAAACTTTCAATATCACAAATATCTACTTAAACATTCAAAATTAAAATAGTGAAATCACCAGAATAAGCTTATTTACTTCATAAAGACCTCTACGTCAATACGTTAGTGTTATTTTAATAAAAAATTAAATATTTTTTAAACTAATAAAAAATTTTGTCGTCATTATTATTTTGTGTTATTCAATATGCTTTAGAAACAGAAAGAAGTAAATTATATTTATTTCATCCATTTTCAAAAATAACGTAAAGGTAGTTATCGTTTGTAATTTTATATAATTCATCTTGTGCCTTTAAGAACTACCTCCATAAATTAAAAAGCTGATCTAAAGACATTCTCCAAAAAAACCGAAAATTATCGTATTTTATAAATGTTTAAACAAAATTTATCTGAGTCTAAATTATATTTGAATGAGAGAATAAATCATTAATTCTCAATGACTGAAATCAGTGTACAATCTCACTGAAAATAATATGGTTTATAACTTTAAAAGAACTATGAATTAACGTAAAATATGACAACTTGGATTAAATAATAAGCGCTTCTGACATAACTTCAAAAATCTGATCTTAATAATCTTTAACATGAGATTTATTAACAAGATTATTTGACTCAGTTTTTCTGGAATTAATAGATTTTAATTGTATTAATCAAAGTTTCTGAACAATTAATACAATTTTCCATAATGTATTAGGCGCCACATTAGCTAAAAACAGAAAATACGAAAAAAATTAATCAATTTTGTTTTAAACGAATTTCATATTATGTTTAGTATTCATTTTCCAGCTATAATTTAAACATAAGTTTAACGTTTAAATTAAATTTACCGAAGTTCCGTTCGTTCCATAAAAACTCAAATTCTTTCTTATTCAATGTCAATTTCAGCAATATTTTTCAAATATAGTTAACATTATACTGACGGAAATTAGGTTGGTTTTGCAAAATGGAAAGAGTAAGTTTAATATTCAAAATATGTTTTATTTTTCTATAAAATAAATAAACATATGTATATAATGTTTTACGATAATTAACGATTGTAGCATATCTGAATCTAGATTAAAATTAAACGTAGTTTCAATTCAAAAAAGCACAATTTTAATAAAAATAATTTATTAGTTAAATGATAAATGTTATTCAGATTACTTTATTTTAAATAAAATTATTAGATATAAATAAGCGAAATTATTATAAATCATATTTAATAAAATCAAAGCTCAATAAATTAATTTCGATTAAAATATTACATAGAAACTATCAGATATTTCCAGACAACAAAAAAAAAGCTTTATTAATAATTGAAAGCACTTTTACCAAAGCCAAATCTTCAAATTCCTTACAACCAATTGGTGAAAGCAAGCGTACGAAAATTGCATCTAGAACTGAAATCTAGGCGATCTCGAAGAAAACTAAAACAAAAATATCCAATTTCGAGTTATAACATCATATTTCCCTAGAGTTTTTGCACAGAAAAATAAACTGATTAGTAACGTAATAAAGGTAAAAAATGTCGAAAACGAGAGACTGGGACAAGAAATATCTAATTTGTTCAACTACAAAAACAATAAAATGAAATAAGAATGTTTTAATAGTTTTTTACTTTTAAATTCTGTATTAAATTACTTTCTCAAATGGACTTTTAAGTTAGCACTAAATATGATCGATAAAAGTTTCACGGGTAAATAATAATATAATCGAAAATTAATATATATTCTCCATAAAACATGAAAAGTGGTTATTGTTACAAAATTCTCTGAAGGAGCACTTTTAAGCGTGCTCGTTTGTCAAAAAAAATGAGATCAATTGAAAAATGATTTTACCCAAATAACTAATTTATTTAGTTAACAAGTTCACCTAAGAATAAAATACAAAAATATTTACCTCATGAAGTATGCAAATGATTTGGTATTATTTTATATAATAATGAAAATACAGATTATAAAATATTAATGATAAATTTTGCCAAATTTTTTCACGAAAAATATATAACATTTATTTCTAAAATTTCTGATTTAACTGAAAATTCTTACATAAAAGTTATGAATAAGATACAGAGAACAATTTTTGTTATCAGTTATATGTTTTTGAACGACTTAGGCTTAAACGAGTAGGCACATCTAAGTGAGATGGAACTTACAAGAAACATCCCAAATGATTGAAAAAATTGGTTCCTAAACAAAAAAAATTCAATAAAACATACATTATAAGTAACCGAAATTTAGTTTGTTATCTCCTCGCTACCTTTGCAAATAATTAGTGAATTGTCTTATTTCTAAATGATGACTACAACCACTAAGTATAAAATCGAACTGAATAGTGATTGGGACAATACGGAAGTAGGATAATCCGCAATAGACAGAAAGACAAATAACCTGTCAGAAATGTCAGTCATCCTGAACACAGTCTGTGAAGAAAGAAAACATTTTCCACAAGAGTTAAAAAAACTAGTTGACTAATCGAACATGTATTTCCCTGTACTGTACTACATTTTCAAAAATTACACAGTACTACGTTCATTACGAATAAGATTTAAAATCAAAATGATAAGAGAATAAAGAAAAAAAAATTGGTTTTTCTTTTCTTTATAAATATTGCGAATAATACCCGAATACAACGTTCAGTTCTTTGTCACTTGACAAGAGCTTCAGAAAAATAATGCTATTTGTTAAATTGATGCCTGCTTGAACAAACCATAAATAGCAATTCTAAATTTAAATTTCCAATTATTATTCATTTTCACATTGAACCATACTGTATCTAAAATATTGAGAGAAATAGCTCATTCTGGAAAAAATTTGTTAAAAAAATATAATAGGTAGAAAATAGATATTCAGCATATTTTTAAAATAAACAAGAAATTATTGTTCTTTGCTGAGTGTGATTTGTAATTACAGTAAATCTAATCATTCATAAAATCACACACACACACACACACAATATAACCTCCTGAAATTGTCATGAAAAATTTTCTTTATAATAATTTCATTCATTTCTTAACAATATTTCCAAATAGTAACTAAACCAATTCTAATTAAACAAATTTGCTTTAAGTTTATTGCAGGCTTTAAATAATACATTATATAGACAGTGTATATATATATATATATATATATATATATAAGCAAAACATCTTAAATATGAGAATTATGTAATTTATCATCTTTTATGGCTACGAATGACTTGCATCACCGTGTCACATTTTGAAAAATTAAACTTCCTTTACGTAAATATAGGGATAATATATCTGTAGATGTAAAGCTTATAAAGCTATTGAAGACAATCATTTTCAGCATATCTTGTAAATTTGATTTTTCTTTAAGTGTTACTTAACTAAACATAACTTGTTTCAAAACTAATAAATAGCGAATTGCAGTAGTTTGTATTAGTTGATGTTGAAATATCTTTATTTCAAATCAGTTTGCTAACTTACTCGGTTATCTTTGAGAATCGGGCAGGAGTATATTAACATTTCTCTTTTTCATAAACTGAATAACTGATCACTCCGTAAAGTTTTATCTACCATTTTTGAATCACCTTGTATATATAATGTATTATGTAATAAATATATTAGGAATGTAAATCTAGCATATATAATATGATTGCAGAACTTCCGAATTTAAATCTAATTAAGTACACATGAGATATTCTAGGAGTGATAGCTCACTCGATCCAAGAAACCCTCCAGGAGTTAACAGTTCTCATTCGAGAGAGAAAATTATTGCCAGTAGCCNAATAAAATCAAAGCTCAATAAATTAATTTCGATTAAAATATTACATAGAAACTATCAGATATTTCCAGACAACAAAAAAAAAGCTTTATTAATAATTGAAAGCACTTTTACCAAAGCCAAATCTTCAAATTCCTTACAACCAATTGGTGAAAGCAAGCGTACGAAAATTGCATCTAGAACTGAAATCTAGGCGATCTCGAAGAAAACTAAAACAAAAATATCCAATTTCGAGTTATAACATCATATTTCCCTAGAGTTTTTGCACAGAAAAATAAACTGATTAGTAACGTAATAAAGGTAAAAAATGTCGAAAACGAGAGACTGGGACAAGAAATATCTAATTTGTTCAACTACAAAAACAATAAAATGAAATAAGAATGTTTTAATAGTTTTTTACTTTTAAATTCTGTATTAAATTACTTTCTCAAATGGACTTTTAAGTTAGCACTAAATATGATCGATAAAAGTTTCACGGGTAAATAATAATATAATCGAAAATTAATATATATTCTCCATAAAACATGAAAAGTGGTTATTGTTACAAAATTCTCTGAAGGAGCACTTTTAAGCGTGCTCGTTTGTCAAAAAAAATGAGATCAATTGAAAAATGATTTTACCCAAATAACTAATTTATTTAGTTAACAAGTTCACCTAAGAATAAAATACAAAAATATTTACCTCATGAAGTATGCAAATGATTTGGTATTATTTTATATAATAATGAAAATACAGATTATAAAATATTAATGATAAATTTTGCCAAATTTTTTCACGAAAAATATATAACATTTATTTCTAAAATTTCTGATTTAACTGAAAATTCTTACATAAAAGTTATGAATAAGATACAGAGAACAATTTTTGTTATCAGTTATATGTTTTTGAACGACTTAGGCTTAAACGAGTAGGCACATCTAAGTGAGATGGAACTTACAAGAAACATCCCAAATGATTGAAAAAATTGGTTCCTAAACAAAAAAAATTCAATAAAACATACATTATAAGTAACCGAAATTTAGTTTGTTATCTCCTCGCTACCTTTGCAAATAATTAGTGAATTGTCTTATTTCTAAATGATGACTACAACCACTAAGTATAAAATCGAACTGAATAGTGATTGGGACAATACGGAAGTAGGATAATCCGCAATAGACAGAAAGACAAATAACCTGTCAGAAATGTCAGTCATCCTGAACACAGTCTGTGAAGAAAGAAAACATTTTCCACAAGAGTTAAAAAAACTAGTTGACTAATCGAACATGTATTTCCCTGTACTGTACTACATTTTCAAAAATTACACAGTACTACGTTCATTACGAATAAGATTTAAAATCAAAATGATAAGAGAATAAAGAAAAAAAAATTGGTTTTTCTTTTCTTTATAAATATTGCGAATAATACCCGAATACAACGTTCAGTTCTTTGTCACTTGACAAGAGCTTCAGAAAAATAATGCTATTTGTTAAATTGATGCCTGCTTGAACAAACCATAAATAGCAATTCTAAATTTAAATTTCCAATTATTATTCATTTTCACATTGAACCATACTGTATCTAAAATATTGAGAGAAATAGCTCATTCTGGAAAAAATTTGTTAAAAAAATATAATAGGTAGAAAATAGATATTCAGCATATTTTTAAAATAAACAAGAAATTATTGTTCTTTGCTGAGTGTGATTTGTAATTACAGTAAATCTAATCATTCATAAAATCACACACACACACACACACAATATAACCTCCTGAAATTGTCATGAAAAATTTTCTTTATAATAATTTCATTCATTTCTTAACAATATTTCCAAATAGTAACTAAACCAATTCTAATTAAACAAATTTGCTTTAAGTTTATTGCAGGCTTTAAATAATACATTATATAGACAGTGTATATATATATATATATATATATATATATAAGCAAAACATCTTAAATATGAGAATTATGTAATTTATCATCTTTTATGGCTACGAATGACTTGCATCACCGTGTCACATTTTGAAAAATTAAACTTCCTTTACGTAAATATAGGGATAATATATCTGTAGATGTAAAGCTTATAAAGCTATTGAAGACAATCATTTTCAGCATATCTTGTAAATTTGATTTTTCTTTAAGTGTTACTTAACTAAACATAACTTGTTTCAAAACTAATAAATAGCGAATTGCAGTAGTTTGTATTAGTTGATGTTGAAATATCTTTATTTCAAATCAGTTTGCTAACTTACTCGGTTATCTTTGAGAATCGGGCAGGAGTATATTAACATTTCTCTTTTTCATAAACTGAATAACTGATCACTCCGTAAAGTTTTATCTACCATTTTTGAATCACCTTGTATATATAATGTATTATGTAATAAATATATTAGGAATGTAAATCTAGCATATATAATATGATTGCAGAACTTCCGAATTTAAATCTAATTAAGTACACATGAGATATTCTAGGAGTGATAGCTCACTCGATCCAAGAAACCCTCCAGGAGTTAACAGTTCTCATTCGAGAGAGAAAATTATTGCCAGTAGCCTTATTCGATATCCTAGTCAAAATATGTGGCAGAGCGCTGCAAGTCATTCGTAACCATAAAAGATAATAAAATTACATAATTCTCATATTTAAGATTTTTTTGCTAAAGCATTTTTTTGTATTGAAAGTCTGCAATAAACTTTAAAGCAAACTTGTTTAATTATTTTTATTTAATTATTAATTGAAATATTTTTAAGAAATAAAAGAAATTATAAGAAATATGATTTGTATATCAGCCTAAAAAAGAGTTATCAGAAGTATAAATTAATTGTTAATTTTCAAACACTGATTATTATATAACTTAATTTTCTCTAATATCAAATTTTACAGAAAACTAAACTTTTAATTTCTATTTCATAATAAACTGATTCTTTACAGTTAAATCATAACAGAATATAAGTTAATTCATGATGATTGAAGTTATGAGTTTATATCAATTATTTATTATTAAAAAAAAAATTGAATTTCTTTCGCTAAAATATTGACAATTTACATTTTAAACATTATTACATGGAGAATTCTTTTCATAGATTTTTCAAAGCATCTAACTAATTAAACTAATTTCATTCATTTTTTAAAAAATCAAGACTGTCAAAACCCTTTCAATAAAATTTAAATTTATAAAACAGAATATTTGATTTAATGATTGCACAGATCATAACCGAATCTTTATGGTTATATATTACTTAATTAGAGATTTGACATCGAGTTGACAAAATCTTACTAGTTTACATTATACTTATTTTCTCGACAGGGTAATCTAAACGTGAAAACTTCTAGAATATCTGCCTACATCGACAGATGGCGCTGACAGCCTTAGCAAATTATGACATTATAAAACTTCTTTGTAATTAAAGTTTACTTCAATTTTAATTATTATAATATTTCAAAAAATAACTTAATTGATTAAAAACTTAGTTTTAAAAAAGCTAAATAAATAATTTAAAAACTTAGGTTATAAAGAATCGAAAAATATAAACTAGGAATTGACAAATATATGAACAAAGTAAAAATATAGATAGAAAAATCTGAAATCCATATCATACAAAGTTTAAAAATAAAAGCTTATTTTAATATATTTTTCTGAAATTGTTTTAGATTCTTAAAAATTTATTATTAAAATTGTTTAAAATTGACTACAATGCTCAAAACAATGACGTATTTAGAACGTAACACATATGACGTTACGCATACAACGGTTATTTCTGCATAGTATAAAAATTATATTCAAAAAGACTTAAACTATCCGAAAAGCACGTTTTTCATATTTAAATATTTTATATTCTTATGGAAATAATACTGCTTCAGAATTATAACTCTAAAAAGTATAGTAGGGGAATACCAGTAATATATTTCTCATGACCTAACTATGTAATGAGAAAGAAATAAGTAAATGTAATGTATTCACAAAAAAAAAAAAAATTATCAACTAGAAAAGAAATTATTTTATGATAAAATATGAAAAACAATGTGAATCTTTTGCTAAAAACATTGACCGCATGCAACATACAAGTTACTCTTATTAACCAGCTTCTTTTATTAAAATCGTTAGAAAGATTCATTTTTGTTTATTGGCAATCCTTAACGATTTATTTCAATATTTCCTTTAATATAAAAATTCAGGAAATATTCAATTTCTATGCTTTTTTTCGGAATAAAAATAAAATTGTATATAGTTTTCATCTTTTTATTTTAGATAAAATCAATTTAGTTCAATATTTTATACATTGTTATGATGCTCACGATTTCCATTTTAAAAATTTATACAATAGCAAATTAAAATAATTTTACCAGAGATTGTTTTTAATATTAAATAAATTAGTTATTTTAATATAATATACTGTACTTTTCAAATAAATACCGTTATGTAAATATTAAAATATTTTCAAATATTTTAAGAAATGTCTACATATAATCTCTCTATGTATAATAGTGTTGCAAAATACAACTACTGCTTATAACTTTGTTTACAGTATTTTACTATATAATTATATCACTTTTCAACACATTTAATTATATTTTAACTTTTTCTTTCTTTTTTTTTATTTTAATTTAAAATAAAGTATAGTTTGTCTATTTACTATAGGTATATTATTGATTTCTAAAGTATAGTAAATTACTTAAAATATTTTAAGATATTTTACCAAGTAGATCGTCTTACTGTCTAAAAACAATGAAATGAAACAATGATAAAATATATGAACAGTCCAAATCGTTTAAAGATAATTTTCTTATTTTCATTACCTCAAGTTAAGAGTGATGTCTAACTTTAATGTTTGATCCTTGACATTTTTTAATTTTATGAATTCTGTATATCAGAACGCATTTCTGGCTGAAATATATTTAAGTTAAAACAAAAATATTCGTATAATGTCTGAAACGATGTAAATTATATAGGATTTAATTGTGGCTATCTTATAAAATATAGCTACGTATTACAAAATGGCTATAGTTAAGTTATATACAGACTTGCATTGATGCAGCTGTTATAAGCACAGACTTTAAGGGAACCTTAATAGCGAAAAAAGGAATAATGATTTCTATTTTATTATTATTTGCAATATAGCTTCCAAATAATTTCAACAACAGTTTGGACAGTTATTACCGACAGATTTTTCCTTAATGGATTGCTATTTATAGAAGCAGTTACTGACAGTCTTTCCCCCATCATGAGACAAGTTGCCTGACATCTGACATTCACATTTCTCTCCTTCCATTATTATATAAGGAAAGAAACTTTTCATCGAGTCACCTATCAGATTTTCTAATGAAAAAAAAAGGATTACAATATAAATTTAATGATATAAGTGATTAAGATACACATATAAATTATGCCTATATCTCATTATCAAATTGTATCAGAATTTACTAGAGCAAAATATTAAAATTTATTTTATGTATTGCATATTTAAAAATAAACATAATATTTTTAATTCAATAATTTTTGATACGTCAATCATTTACATTAAAGAGTAGATATCGATTTCACACATTTTGTACATTGGTATTTTAATCTATACATAGGTATATGCAATTAAATTAAAAAATGAGAAAATACTCTCACGAAATATTGCGTGTAGATAAAAATGATGAAAACATATAATCTTCATAAAATACTATGTAAAGGAAAATACTTTGACAGTCAATTCATAGTACGAAATAATTGAGAAAATAGTCAAAACCTTAATTTAACTTTTAAACAACTGTTTATGATACAGAGCTATTAATCCGATTATGTTAATGCATTAAAGACCAAAAATTTTCCAGTGATACATCTTCATTTAAACAAACGAACAAATGTAATCTGAATACAGATCACTTAAGTTCAACCGGAATTATAATTATATGTAGTAATTGATTTTTCGTAATAAAATTTATCACAATTTACATCAATTTATCTAATAGAGATCTACATCACAAGGTACAACGGATTTTGTTTACAGATATTTTTATCAATATGCAATAAAAACTAATGGACTAATTTAAACTGTTACGCTAAGAGAAAAAATAATTATATGAAAATAGAAATATCTTCCTTAGAATCAAACAAATATTTTCAATTCCATGTCTAAATTAAATTCAAACATTAAGTTATAGTTAAACAACAAAATTTAATTACTTAAAATTTTGATCGCATAAAAATCTGTTAAATTTTATTGACATTACTGAGGTTATAAATAATATGTAACGATAAATATCATATAAAAATTTTAATCGAAACAGATAGTTTGCAGATAATATAATGTTTTACTTTTACAGGTATGATACCATTTACGTCATACGAAATATTTCATCTGAATAATACAGTAAAGAAGACGGGATTTGGCAGTTGTGTCGCAGGTTTGGCCCAATTCCAGTCGCCAATAGGGGAAGAAAGTGAGAGGAAAGGTATGCGAGCGACGCCAAGCATCGTACTGCTATGACCGCCTTAGAATATTGATTACGTCCTAGCACAGAAGAGATTCCTGTTACAATGCATGTGTACATAGATAGATATAGTAATGCGAAGCAATAAGAATCTTCTCGGATTTTGCGGCTTTCTACACATATATTGAAACCTTACAATTGAAACGAGAACAAAAGAATAATGCGAGATAAGATGTATATTTTATTTAAAAAGAAATTCATATACGCTGCACATGAAATTTTAAGAATCCTTTTCATTATTCGTAGTCAAGTGTATAATCTGAAAAAAATTAATTTATCTAAAAATTTATAAATAGTAACATAAGCACTATTATTTTTATGGAAAACTTTACATTATTATTTTTGCAATACATAAATATAATTTTATTTATTTGCAATAATTGAAATCAATCATCTCCCTCAAAATTTAAAAATTAATATGTTTGTTTAAATATTAAAAAAAATATACAACGATTAATTAACGAAAAGGGAGAAAAGCAAATCTTAAACGTTGTTCCTGCCTTATTTTTATAAGCTGTTATACTATCGCAGACCATGGCTGCGTTTATACAAATAGGTATTTGATCAAGCGACTGCGCAATCGCTTATAATTGCAGCAATTAACTAGAATGCCTTATGTCAAGACCAACAATGAAACCTTTCCTATCATTACCGTTCAACGCCCTTTCTAAGATTACCTGTCATATGCAAACATTTTAAAACGTTAGTACATATAAGCTCATTTCGAATAGGTAAATGAAAATTTCTTTTTTTAAAAGAAAAACGATGGAAAAAAGAGAAGAGAAAAAATAGTAGTGATTCATATAACTGGCAATGCTTTTTAAATCGAACGGGTGTGGTCAGTTCAAGTGATCACGTGACACTTGACTAAAAATCTAATGAGCCATAGAAAATCGAGCTGATATTTTCGTAGGTCTCACTATTTCTTTATTAAGTACTAGTTTCAGACTAATTTTATTTTAATCTACTAAATTTTTTAGTAGATCTGTTTTTAGTGTTATTTTGAAAAATCTCTCTCCCCTGTCTGTCTGTGTTTGTGTTTCAGATACATCATTACAACTAGAACATAAGAACGCTGCATTAAATAAAAAAAAAAAAAAAGACTGTTTAGACATGATATATTTATTTACTAAAAAGAAAACTCTTTTTTAACTGTATCATCACTTTTAATTACATTTGAGAAAAGCAAATTAAGAAAAGTAAAACAAAACGTATTTTACTATATTCTATTATAATTTAATTTTCAGTTAAATAAAAATAAAAAAAAATTATATTAAATAAACATGTCCATATTTTACAAAATGTGAAAGGAAAATCTAAAATTCTATATCATTGGTTATTTCAAAATGCATTTATTGATTGGTGGTATGTTTCCAACTGGATCATCAATCGATTTTCAGTTTGTGCTTATTTCATATCGTATAAGGCAACAGGTCTATTCGTAATGTTACTCTAGCAACAATAGTGGAAAAGATCAAAATCAAAAACAGTTTTCGAATTCTACATTTACAATAAAAAATTTATATTATAAATAATTAAAAAAAAACATTTCTTTACAATATTAAAAAGTTTTTATTGATTTGTTGACTTACCTGCTGAGTTTAAAGTTTTATTTATGTATATTTATGGCATTTAAAAAGTATTCAGTGATTAAGGATACAACCTGAGGGATCCATTTTTCGTGCCAACTACTAGAAGACGTTGCACAGGATCATATGCTATGGCTGTAGGCTGGAAGGGAAACCCATGACGAAGGGTCTGCAAAACAATCATCATAAATAAATTAGATCACAAAAAGCTACCTTATAATGCTTATCGATATTAATCTAATATACTATCAAACATCAAAACAACGTTTATTTCATTAGAAATATGTATTGTACTCTTACATTATTGCTATAATAACAGTTAAAATGTTCCTTTATAAAAATTTTACATAATTAAGTATTCTGAAAATAGGATATAATCAAATATTTTAAATAATCCTTCAACACTTTCTCATTTCTAACAAGTATTTTGTATCAGCGACAGATGTTCATATTTCATTTGGTAATAAATACTAACTTCAAATGTAAAAAGATGTTCAAATTTATTAATGATTGTTAAAATATTCATATCCTGATTATTATTATTATTATGACATTTAATATAATTATATCACTAATACAGTTCTTCGATCATCACTTAAATAAGCAATTTCGAAAGCATTAAAACAGAAATTTTCTTCGTATAATCAAATTTTATAAAATTTCATTATAACACCTCATAAAATATCAGTAATTAAGTCATGTCATTTTGCCATCTGTTAAAATTTGTAATATTCTTCAATATATATAAATGGTGATTAAAACAATAGTTAAACCCTTAATCTTTACGAATTATTTGTAAGTAATCAATATATGCTATATCAAATTAATTTAAAAAAAGTGAATATTTTAATGGTGACATGTTTTGTAATAAAACTGTATATAATAGAACTATAATGTTACAAAAATAAGTGATATTTCTTCCTTTAGTTTAAAATACTATTTTAGAATGAATTTTGAGAAAATGCTCTTCCAATTTTTATAAATATGACTTTGTATTCCATATGATAGTTGAATAAGATTTTGATAAAGTATTGTTTACTATTTAATTTTATAGTAACTTAGATGATATATGTTTTATTGTTTGCCAATTCCTTGAATCAACGTGTGTTTATTAGATTTTGTTTAATGCGTTTAGCTGTTTCCTAACCGAAGCAAGATATAACAAGATCATGATGTTTGCATTCTCCTTTGATAACTTATGATCATATAGGGTCAATTTTAACGAAAATTCGGAAAGATAAATAAAGCAAAACATTATGGTGATGGTTCTCTTTCCACTATCTTGATAACGACCAAAACACCAAACGTTATTTTACCGTTGATATCTCACAAATATACACAAAATATTAAATCCTATATAAGAAAGAAAATCAAAGTAGAAAGACTATCTACATTTTCTATAGTATTTTGTTCAATAAATATAAAAACTTTCACAAAATTTGAAGAATATTACGCAAACGAGAAAAAACTAAACTATTTTTTTCTATCTATATCGTGAGTAAACTTTGAGGATATTTCTAATTTGAACCATATTTCATTACCGGTATATCAAATTTATTCTTTTAGGAAGTAGACTTATATGCATTAATTGTTTGCTGAAGATTAAATATATGAAAATCGAAATTTAAAATTCAACATTTCCAAACCGATACAATGATTGTCTATACTGTATAACCAAAAAGCAGCAAGTGTAAAAATGTATGTACTAAATATAGATACAAAATATAATTAATATTAAAACGTTAAACGAGTATAATTTAATAATATCTATATATATATATATACACACACATACTTTTTTTTCATAAGTTGTACTTGTAATTATTATATTTTTATGAATAATATAACTTATAAACTCAAATATTTCTTACAAATTTATTAAACATTTCAGATATTCTGATTTATACTTAACAAAGCAACAAAAAAGTAAAGATAAATGAATTTAATTTTACGTATCGTCCGTAAATTAAATTTTACGAAAAGATCAATTTTACAAGAAAAATTTTCAAAAGTTCGTTACAAAAAGGTTTATTTTTTCTGCTAAATATTCTAANCGAAACCTATTACCATGTAAAATGATAACAATTTAGATTAGTAAGAAAATTAATCAAAATCATCTCTTTAAAAAACACTTTTTTAATTATTTTTAAAACTTTATTTCATTAAAAATATATGCTCTCCACCTCAAATCAGTACTGCAGTGTCCTGCTAGCAACAGAGTTGTGCCAGTCATCTATCTAACAACTCTCAGGGGGAAATTTTGAATTAAAATAACACGATTTCAGGTAAAAACTGAGTTCGTATACAGATAAGATTAGGAGCAGGAGCCCCTGATTTCCATATCTGACCTCGGATTTCGTCTATCTGACTCGTTTCTCGAGAGTAAGCAAGGATAGACATGAAAATTTATAGGTTATAATTTTTTTTCAAATTGTAGCCCAAATATCATTAGTTAAAATTCAGTAATAATTTCTAGGTTTAATGTTACTTATTTCATAATTTAGTTTATCTTTCAATTTTTAATTGTTATGCCTTACTTTATATTACATAATTTATAATAGCAATAGAAATTCACTAGTTACAATATATTAAAGTATTTTTGCAACAAAATTTTTTGTAATATAAGAACAAAAATATGGCAAACTTTTGATAAACGGAAAAATAAAGACAAAGCATCCTTAAATATTATCATTTTTTAAACTTGATTATATAATATTAAAATCCTATCAAAACAATATTAAAAAAAGGAAATCTGAAAAATGCTAGTTTCTCATTGGCAACGATTTAATCCCTACAGTTTCACTGTGCGGATGATTGAAGCCCATCAATTTTTACGGATCTCTTCAATGACAAGTGAAATTATCAGCAACTCCTGGAAATCACACTTTCTTTCACTATTCTCTGATCTAAAGAAAAAATTATTTATTCTCATTTTAAAAACTAAAATGGAAACAAAGTTAATGCATTAATCATGCTTTGTCGCTTATCGTTTAAGTTATTTTTGTAGATGCACGTTTTACGTTTTAAAGAATTTTCTAGAAACATTAGATTATTGAGTATAATTAGCAGAAAGATGAACGGGAAATACGAGTTGTGTTGTCACAAACCAGAAGAACCATTTTTCAAATGAAAAGCATGAAAGATACCATTCTAACTCGAAAGAAAAAAATTCTCAATTATTATTAGTTGTTTTCTTAAAGAATAAATTACGGTAAATCCAACTTCTTTATATTTTTCTTTATTTTTATTTCTGATAAATCTCAACGCTTAAAAACAATACAATTAAAAAAAACTACATAATTACCATACTTTATAATATGCATTCGTAATTTTATAGTGTTCTAATCATTTCTATTCTTTATTAAGTAACTATCAGCTGTTATTTTTTCTTTTCAATTAATTTTCTTCAAAAGCAAAAGTTATATGAATAAAATGAATAAGGATTAATTCAGTTAATTTTTATATTTCCTTTTTCAAAATACGAAACCTATTACCATGTAAAATGATAACAATTTAGATTAGTAAGAAAATTAATCAAAATCATCTCTTTAAAAAACACTTTTTTAATTATTTTTAAAAAAATAATAGTTACTTTTTTAATCATATTCTATAGTTTGCTTTTAGTTTGTATCATATAAAAGTATACAATTTGGCACATAAATGGTCACAATTTCGCAAAGGTTTTACAGCATTATTGTATTGGATAATAAAATCAAGTTATTTTGGAACTTCGCCATTAGTTACATTATCCAAGTGGATAATAAACTTACTCCAACTCTAAATGAAAAATATTTTATAACTTCAGTTATTGGCATCATCTTAAATCGATATTTAAAAAAATTCAAATCGATTTATTAAAAAATATCAAAGAAATTAAAATATTTAAACTTTTCTGTATCGTTATAAACGATACAGAAAAATTATTATATTAAGAAAAAAATAAGTATATATTACCAAAATCGTAATAAATTCAGATTATACAGACTTAAATATTATTGAACGTATGAAACAAAAAAGTCAGTACGATAATTTGAAAAGTATCTTCTTACACTAGTTAATGGTATTTTTATTATGTTATCAATTTAAGAATAACAATCATAATCCTTCATCCATTAGTATGTACAGAATAACATTCTTAGATATCTTATTTATGCAGAAAGCAATACTAAATTTAAATTGTCACGCAAACGTAAGAAATTTTCTTGAAATAACAAACAGAAGTAATCTCAGATTTGTTAAACATTTGTTTAGAAGAACGTTTCATTTTTTTTTCTAGATATATACATATATAATCAGATAGCAATGAATGAATGCTCGTAAATGATCAAATTCTAAATTACTCTAACTAATTTCAGTGAATGCAAATGTTTTTTGATGTTCAGATATGATTTAAGGAAAATGAGAAAAATAAACGTTATAGTAAACTAATTTTTTTTTATTTCAAATAAATTTATTTATAAATCACACGTTCTATCATCACATGAAAAGATAAATAATTATAATAATAATTACATATAATGTAACTGATTTATTAAATAAATTTAACGATTAACTCGAATATATAACAACTTTAATTCTTGGTAATTAGCTTAAACTATTTGATTACACTAGAAAACATTAAGTTAGCGCGTAATAAACATTAACATAAATTGTTATTTTTAAAATTTCATGTTTTAACTATTTTTAAAATTTACTTCATTATAGTTGACTTAAATGTCTGATTTACGAATGAACAAGTTTTTCAAACATTAATAAACAATTAAAAGTCTTAGCGATTTGAATTGGGAATATTTTTAGAAGGCATAATGAAAGGCATTTTTAAAATGATGTCATATTTCCAGAAATACAAAATCAGAAAATTCAAGATAAATTCTGCAATTTTCTGTTGGCTTAAGAGATTAAAAGCTTTTGCAGAGTGGTCAAATAGCAAAAATAGATTAACCCGTAATCCATAAAAACAAAATAAATTGATCACTCAGTTTTACGTTGACTCATCATTTTTTCCAAAATATCGAAAAGCCTTATTCATTCTACTTAATAAATTCATCTACAGCGATTACTAAATTTCTAAGATAGAAGAATTTGTCCATTTAAAAATACTGATAGTAATTTTATATTTTGCAATTTCTATAAATATATCAGCCCGATATATTTAGTAAAATAAATATAGTAGTGCCTTGTTGCATCGTTTATTCGGGTACATAGTTTTTTCCTCCCAAATATAAAAGCGAAAATTTGATAGAAATATTGGTTATATCGCACGGTCTGCTATATCACTCGTTTCGTTTGTCTCCCTACTTGCACGATATAACGAGGGTCTACTGTAATAAAGTTTCCTTTTTCAAATCTGCAAAACTCCTATTTTAAAAAAACAAAAATCACACGTTAGATATGAATTTATGCTATAATATGCTATATTTATGCAAACATATCTTTCAAATATTAATTCCACGAGAACAAAAACTTTAAGAGAACAAAAAGTTAATACTCAAAGAAAAGTATAAATTTTACTATAAATAAGCTAACTAAAATTTTTGAATATTTTGTGAATGTACAAATATTTCTATGAGTAATACGAATAAGACTGGATCGTGCTTGCTATTAAATATAAGTAAATTAAAATTTCGATTCTGGAATTACATTTCAGGGCCTGTTAGTTTCGTCTTTAATATGAACATTTCAACTTCAATTTTACACTTGATGATCATACAATTTTTCGCTTTACAGACAAATCGAATCATTCTAAAATGTCATTAATTTCACAAGTATATTTGTAAAATATAATAAAACCTGTGTAAACCAGAATAGCACGATGCAAATTTTTTCCCGTTTAAGCAGGTTTCCGTTTATTCAGATTCCATTTTAGACAGATTTTATTTAATACAATAAAATCTGTCTAAAATGGAAAAACAAAATAGTTGCATTTGTCCAGAAAAATAATAAAATCACTCATTTATTTCTTAATGAATACGCAGTAAACTGTTCCCAGAAATATTCTGCATTTGTGATATTTAGATCATTTAAAATAATTTATTATTGAAAATAGCAGTATACGAGTATGATCAACAACACAGAGTAATTTACGAAATTTATTTTAATAACATATGAAATAACAAACATTCTCAATTATATCCTTCTTTGTAGTAAAATAATTGAATTCCTTTAAAGCTACTACAGCTTTAAATTAATTAGAAAAGGGTATGGAGATTATTATATATAAAGTTTTATTCAAAATAAAATTTAAAAATGCTTGTTTTGAAATTATATAGTATTTTGAATTTTATGATCCTTCACCCACCAATGCGTATCTATTAAAATATTTTAGAACCAATTATTTTTAGATTCTTGTATTTTAAAACTTATTTTATTTTGTTAATTTCTGTTTTAATCAGAATTAATTGTAACTTATGCGATCTGAGTGAAAAATTATAGAATATTTTATCAATACTAGCTTAGGAAATTGATGAAACATTAGATGCGAAATGTACACAGTATTTCCGAAACATATATTTTATTTTTATTTTATCTATACATAACTTACATAATGTATATTTCTAAAATATATATGTTTTGTTTGTCTGCTATAGAAATTAAAGAGAAGCTGTCTAAAGAATTGAAAAGGGGTCTAATAAACATAACTGAGGAATCTAATTTCATGAAGAATCTAATGACGAGATTTAAAATTACTAAAATGATACTTCTGCTTAGTTAGTAATTAAAATTACCGATATACCATCAGTGACACATATCAATTCCCATTTCCGCTCCAACATGGGTATAAGGCATCGCGCTGTTTAAGGTATTGTGCTGATAATTATGTTTGCAAAACAAGAATTGAAATCGTGATTCGATCTTTCTATGATTATTGCAAATCGCTATAGAATTTCTATAAAAGCGGAAAAATTAATTATTTCAGGATATTATTAACGAATTAATTCAATTCAAACCATATTACATCACATTGTATGTTTATTTTAACATTTTCCGTCAAATTAGTCGCCTTATAGTCTTTCTTATCGCAGTTTTGGTTTCACATTTTATGTAGATGCTATTTACATTAAGTTTTAATTTATTAATTTTGATTGTTATATTCAAAAAATAGTTATTTTAATATGATCCTTGTGCCAAAACCAAAGTGTGCTTTAGTTTAACTCAACTACCGTTTCGTTGTCAAATGTGTAAGAAGTTTATTTCAACGAAATTCAAGCCAGGAATAGAAAATACAAAACTAAAATCTCATTAAAAAAAACCAATTATCTAAATAAACAGTCACATTACGATGACCATTTCACACACTCGAAGCTTCAAATCTTCAACCATTCCGATCTTTCTTTGTAGGCTTCTAGAAGGATAACTTAACTACCTCGCTGGAAATACACGTTGTAGCGATGTACGGTACAGTACATTTCCAGAGACGCGAAACTAATAATGGCGTCTCATCCGACGGAGCTCCGTTATAATGCGATTCGATTTTCTATTTTAAAAAATTAAAAAAAAATAAATTTTAAAGTACTGTATAATAAAATCTCGATTTAACGGACAAAATTTCCGACCTGTATATCATATGTGAAAATTGGCACACTGTTAATTTTAAAATACTTTTTATATGTAATTAAATTTACAGGTTATTTTTTGCTTTGCTCAAACCAGAGTGTCACTGCTCTGCTCATAACTTCACACCACGACGGGTGTGTCTCGATATATAATCCGAAGATGAATAAATAGGAAATGTGTATTTTTGTCAAATTTTAGTTTTGTTTTCCTTTTAAGAACATTTATTTAGTTAGATAAATACAATTAAAGTGTATGTCCAAAAGATGTTTGTTTATTTCGATTTAGATCATATACTGTACAGTCTCAGAACTAGGGACAGTACTGTACAGTACATATGCAGTAATACATATAGAAAACTTTTCTGTAGAATTGAACTTCTCATACGTACTTAATTTTAATTACACAACTACATAAGTAAAAACTAACTAATTTGTCAATTCTTTTAACACGCATTCGGAAAACTTACATTATTATTTAACGGCTTTAACGGACATCCCACGCCCGAATTAGTTAAATCAAGGTTTTATTGTAATTTTTTATTTAAGATGTTTACTATACAGTATAATTATTTTTTCTAAATATCCATCTCGTGAATATCCAACTAACCCCATCAATTTAACTAATTCTTTGTTTTATTAACAAACACAAAAATGTTTAGGGATCAGTAAATATAACGAAAACGAATACAGTTCAAATAGCAACATAAAAAATTTTAATGCAGACAATATATCATGTATATATTAGCGGCGTGATTGCTCTGCGCAATACTAGTATACCGATATACGATCAGTGAAACGGCCTCATTTCCGCTCCAACGTAGATACTAAAGATAGGAACCCAGTTCCGCTTCTGGAACTGGAATTGGTGGAACTGTTCCGACGGAAAAGCTTAGTACGTTAGACTAAACGGTTCCTCAGAACTGCCTAGAATGTTTCATGGAATGGAATCAACAAATAGAAGACCTTATTCCTTTCTATGTAGAAACGGAATAGAGGAAGAGAAACAGGAAATCACATTACTCTGAAGAGTGCAGTGGGCTAATAAATAAAATGTTTTTGATTGTTTATAATTTAAGTATATCATATATATGATAGAATGTGTGTTGTCTGTTTTCTATGCACTTCTGAACTTTAACCGATATGAATTTTTCCATATTTTTCTATATTCTAGGACTCTGCGGGAAATATAGGCTACCGTAGAATCACGACACACCACCTCTGATTTTATCCCTCCTATTAACTATTGGAGTGATAAAATCCGGTTAGGATTTTCATGATACTCAATAGATTCTGCAAAAATATAATTACTACAAAAGTTCTACTCCCTACTTTCTACTGATTTTATTCCCTTGATACTTCGAGATGGTAGGTTAAAATAAGAAAATTTTTAATATAGTTTTCATTTTAATGTTTTTACTTTTAGCCCGGATAGCGCAGAACATACCTGCTAGTTTTAAATAAAACTCTGCATCTAATAATAATTTTTGTGTGATTCTTCTATTAATTGAAGCTATAACAAAGTTTAAAATATACAATTTTCATTCTATTATTTAAAACTTCTGTTGAATATTGTTATAACAGAACGAGAAAACCCAAATTAAAAAAAAGAAAGCAAAACGACGATTAAAATAATCCGGCATTCATCCGGCAACTAATCTGACTTCCATATTACGAATTCCCTATAACGAATTTCTCTTTTCAACGAACTTCTGTGGAATATTGAAAATACGTTTTATATATTCACTACCGCTGCATTTTCTATTTAATGAATTCTCCGCATATCCCGGAAATAAATAATTATAAAGAAGTTCGAGTGTATATAAATTAGAAGCTATTAAGATTTTTTAAAATTAGGTGTGTCTTAATTTTTCATATAACTATTCTATTCTATCATCAAGATAACTTCGTTACAAAATGCAGATAATAATAATAATAATATTTTGGCTTCAATTATCATTATTATTATTATTACTATCATTATCAGACAATACAATTCTATTTTTAATTATATAACAAAAATACAAATTCTATTTATTAATCAAAATTCTTCATATTTCGGGAAAGTAAATCAAAACCCTTCTCAAGAAATCTAGAATTTTTTCAATATCCAAAAAAGCAAATATTTAAAACACAGTACGCAATTTTTCTAGTAGTAGTATTAAACAAATAATTGAACTGAATATTGTCTGACCTGTACATATACAGCTTTTAATTACATATATCAGAAAGGTTCCGTTTCCGATTTTTCAAATTTCTTTACATATTAAAAAAAAATTAATCACATTTGGCTCTTCAATATATATATATATANCGTATGTAAATTTGTCTTAATTAATATATATAATATATATATATTATTATTATTATTTTGAAAAGAAATAATATAATTATGTGAATGTAGATAAAACTGTAAAAAATAAAGAAGAAAATTACATTAAATAAAATAATAATTTAAAAATTACTTGCACTAGAATATAGATAGAGCAAAAAATTAAAATGAATATGAAAATTTCTTGTTAAATGTTGATCTCTATAAATTCATTTCTTAACAATGACATTGAAAATTTCTCCAAAATCTTACAATAGGAAATTACAATCACTCTATAAAAGAGAAACATAATATTCTCAACCTAAATATTATAAACAATAATACTGTATAAAATGTTAAATTTTAAAACAAGATTTCAAGAGTAAAATACACTAACAGCTACTTTAATATCACATTTAAAAGATTTTTAAATTACCAGTATTCGAAGTATATTAGGTTTAGATTATACACAAATTTATATATTTAGTTATTTCTTCGTATAAAACGACAAATCCAGATTCGGTGCGA
Organism: Centruroides sculpturatus; assembly: GCF_000671375.1. Taxonomy (NCBI): domain Eukaryota; kingdom Metazoa; phylum Arthropoda; class Arachnida; order Scorpiones; family Buthidae; genus Centruroides; species Centruroides sculpturatus. The sequence continues at coordinate 130,015 of NW_019384636.1, forward strand.
ACTTCATGAAGACTTAAAACTTCAAAATAAACAAGACATCAAAACTGAAATATTTAAATGTTTTATTTAAATACTTAACTTCTCATTAAGTATTTTCTTACGGATAAGATACAGTATAAATTAGATAATCTGACAAATTACACATGATTAGGTAGATGAGAATTTATATAAATAAAATTGAAGTAATTTAAATACGCTACATACACACATGAACACACACTATATAGCATATTTAAATTATTTATTACACATTATCCGCGTGTGTGTGTGTGTGTGTGTGTGTGTGTGTGTATAGATATATACAAACAAAATACACACACGGATAGTAACCAATCTATAACGAACGAATTTTATCTGTAAATATTCACAAGATGTAACTTATCTAACGTTCTGATTTTCATTATATAATTTAGTTAAACCGTAATGTATCAACTATTATTAAATATTCCTTTATTCTCCTTCAGGTATCGTAGTCAATAATAATATTAAATAAGTAGAAAGTACTTGTAATTTGGAGATTTACGATAAGCACTTCATTGAAACCTTCGATATGAACCATAAGAACGTGAAAGTCTTGCGAATAAATTTAATCCAATACACATTTCCATCGTATTATTTAGTTGTAGATTAAACTTAAAAAAATTCTAACTTACAAAACATTACAGAAATTTTAAATTGTTTAAATAATAATTTAAATAAAATATTTAAAGAATGAAATATATATTTTTATTATTTAAGAATTTATACTTTGTAATGAGCACACGTGATCTACATTTCCAAAAAGAGTATCTCGCTCATTTTACATTAAAATTATTTTTTAGTAAAAAAAAAAAAACGTGTTTTTATTGAAAATTTAATTTTCTTTCAGAGTAGGCTATTCCATCATAACAAGAGTTCATCTTTAAACTAATATTCTAACTTTACTAATTAAAACCTTGATTATGGTGTGAAATTAAATTTACAAGTGGAACATAAGAGATTGTTAAAGACTCGTAAATGAAAGTTAAAAATTTTTAAAAGCTTACTTTGTTGAATTAACCTTAATTCTCGGAAGTAATGGGCTGTAATAACTTTACGCTTTATGAAAAATTGTTTACTAAATAGTCCATTAATAAATTCTATAAAATTAGTTAATTTTTTATTATTAAAATTCTGAATTAATGAACATTTTAAATGCATTTTGTTAATGGTTATGGCATTTACTAAAAATATATATTAAAAAAGCGCAAACATTTTAAGTTACTTTTCAAGCTGCAATCTATTTTTAATTTCTAAATTATACGTGAAAAATACTAGTAATAATACAAGTAAATAATATATAACTAAAACATTAAATATTTCAATAGGTACTACAGATTAATACTTTGCCCTCTGTATTAATTAAAATATTGATTAATCAGTCAAATATCTTCAAATCTAATCAAGTCATCTTTCAACGAGTTTTAAATTATATATAAAGTTCAAGCAGTAAACTAGCTTCTAAAGCAAAATTCAATTAACATTTAATCAAATCAAATCTAATAATGGCGTGCAAATACGGATTTGCTACAAAATCTATCAAAATGTAATTCGATTATATAGTTATCCTTAATTTAAAATCATTGATAATATGTTTAAATTATTTAAAATTAAAGAATTTTTCAAACTTAAGTTTTAAATTAAATGAGATGTATTTAATAAAAATTGATTTTCTAATTAACAATGATAGCTGTTCAATTCTTCATTAAGTGATCAATGAAGCAAGTAGATGAGTATAGTGATTCATTAAAAATACCTTTCGGCGATTGTTTAATTACCTAAAGTAAGAATCAGTAATAACTGGTATATTATATTAATATAATATATATTACGTATTCTGCTGACTAAACAAATACCTAAATATTAGAGAAAAGAATTCATTCAAAAATTTGAAAAATAAATTTTTCAAAAAGAAACTAGAAGAATTTTGTAAAAATGCCAAATTAAATTTGTGAGTATAGATGTTTCAGAGTAAAAATTATGCGTAGTGCTGATATTGTTTCAAATTCTTCTAACTAAATTATTTTTGTTCAAAATGCTTAACTTTAAAGAAATCATCATATATTTTATTGTATTCTAGATTTCACTATATATGAATTATTCAGTCTTTCAGAAATTTTTAATTAAATGCTAAATTTTACAGAAAAATAACATTTCCAAACAGAAATATTAACCAGTGATAAAATTTTATTACTCATTTAGAAATGTTAAGTATTTAAGAATTTAATTGAAATTTCCTAACTTTTATAATTTTTGAAAACTACTTTAGATTTAAATCACTATTTCCGTTAAGTATTAAAATTGTTTAAGCTCTCAAAAAATTATTTTTAAAACTAATATTTTAGGATCCAGATCTTTATAAAATTGATTAAATGCAATTAATATTTCATTTAAGTATTGCTACATTATAAAGAGAAAATAGACACAGTTCACAATTATTAATAATCAATTTTTATAAGCCATAAAATATATATTTACGTATTTAAGTTTCAATATTGTTAGTTAATAATACTAAAGAAAAAAGTGTAAAGTTTTATTTATCCTAATCTATGTCTAAACCTTCTACTTTGAAGAATTAAAATTAACAATAGATCCAAATGTGATTTCTTTTTATAATTTAATTATCCAAATTAAGAATAATTTGCTTAAACTTAAAATCCATAATTAAGAAGGGGGAACTTCAGAAACAACAATCTACAACTAATCAAAATATTATGTTTAAATTAAACAAAAGGAAAAAAATCTATGGAATATTTTTTAAGGAGAGAACAACTTTATTTCAAAATTGATTACAACGTATTAAAAAAAACAAGCTTAGAATTTAAAAAATGTTGATATATTGGCGTTCGAACACACGTTTTTTTTTAAATTCTTTTTCATTCTTTAAAATATTCTGTTCTTCCGAAAGCTTTTGAAATATAACAAGAACACAAATTATCATGTAGGAATTATAGTTCTTAAGATTAACGGGTTAATCTATAAGAGTATCTTAGGAAATCAAAATGATTACTTTAAAAATAAAATATGCTTATCATATCTGAAGTTTTTAGTATAAGGATTATTTTAGAACCAAGTTTATTTTGTTATTTTAAACATCAATATAAGTAAAACCAAACAACATTATATAGCTATATTGTATTTTGTAAAAATAAATTTTGCTTTTTTTAAGCAATAGCTTTTCTAGTTTAAAAATAATCATAGAAACAAAGAAACTACTATTTATAACCCGTATTACAGCTTTCATTCATAACAACTATAGCACAATATGATTCTGTTGTTGAAGCTCTTTCATTGTCTCTTACAAAGACGATGCTTCGGATTCGTACCTTATCTAATTACTTATGCTGTTATCAGGTTTCACTGTAAACTCGTTACAAACTTCTCTTTTCGATTGTTTGACTCCATTTGTTCATTAAGTGTTCTTGGGATTTTAAGATGAAATTTAACTACGGGAAAGTTGGAATTGTGGATAACAATTGCTTTGTTTTATTTTTTTTTAGATTAATGTTCTTTTTAGATAATATGAAATGAAATTTTTAAAATGGCATGAAATTCTTTAATCTTAAATTTACATTTAAAAAGAGAATTTGAATTGGATTTTAATAAAAGTGACAAAAAATTAACGGCTTAAAAAATGAACTAAAAGAAAAAGATGAAAAATTTTACTTAATGTAAAAAGTTATTTAAAGGCAAAAATCTCATCTAGCTATTTTTATTCCAGATGGACAAAAGACCACGAGTTCAATGGCTACCTTTGTTATCTCAGTATAACACTAGCGACTAGTTGCTTTCTAAAATATATGAGATGGTTGTTTTTGGTTTCAAATATTGTGATATATACAAATTTACGTTTAAGAAAGAAAATAAATAAATAAATAAGAGTATAATTTCTGTTTTTAAAACATTTTGCTTTTCATGTTAGTAGTCATAAAAATGCTCCTTACATTATTAATGGATAATATATACTTAATTTTATCAAAATAAATTGTGCATGTTGTTCCTAAAAAATTTAATCTACTTTAAATTTAAACTAAAATAAAAATTATACTGTTTTTGACCATGAAATGCAGAATGATTTGCTAAAGACAGATTAATTTCTAATTCAAATTGAAAAGCAATCAATCTTCAGAGAATTCAATTGTTAATATTTTTTATACACAATTAATAATAAAGTACCTGCTATCTTTTCTGACTGATTTATATTAATGAATACTTTAATTTTTTCGAAAAATTTAAAAACTAGAAATCATAAGAACAAATAGGCATAAATGCATATTACTTCAGATTAATTAATAACATTAAAACTATAATTCACCAATAACAAATGCTTTTGAATTTTTATCTTATGTATTATATATATAAGATAATTTATGAAAACACGAACCTAATATGCAAGCTTCTGATTTTGAAATTTAAAATTTTGCTTGGATTCTCAGTTATTTTACATCTATTACCTCTAGTTTCGTTATTTTTATTTTATAACAAAGTTCCTAGTTAAAATACGAAATAATTTTAGTAACTAATAAAAAATATATGCACTTTATTCATATTTAATTGTATTATTGTTAATTCGATATGTTAACAAAGCATTTGTTTTTATAACGCAATATTAAAAGAAATAAATAATTTTTTAAAATATTAAATTTGCCGGGTCATGTTTTAAGTTGTGACGAAATTTAATGTATATGTACTGTACGTATCTATTGATTACTCAGTTTCTACATGGTTGCGGAATATTCGTTAAATTAATGCAAGTTAAAGGTGTGTCTTTTCTGCTGAACGGTCATCTCTTTTTTTTCTCTCTGCTATTCTTTGTTTTTATTTCTCCGATTTCCTATCCATTTCAATTTGTTTAGCACGAAACTAGACGCCTAAATGTCGCCAGAAATGAAATAAAAAAGGAATAAATGTTTAACAATTAATCAAATTCACTATGGTTATTTTATTGTAAATAAAATAAAAGCAATTTTCTTACAATTATTAAATTCGATTAAATTATTAAATTTCGTTAAATTATTATTTATTCATTCATTAAACATATCACATAATAGAAAATAACTCTTTAATTTAATAAACGATCTCCAGTTTATTAAATTTTAAAATTTCTAGGTTAAAAAAATATAACATTTTTATCATTATTTAATATTCAATCGTTTTATTTCACTAAATTAACCTCAATATGTTATTTATAATGTTTTCTAAACTTCAATAATAATAATAATAATAAATTCCATTATTTTAAGAAGTTAGTAAAATACATTGAAAGTTATGAAAACAGAATACACGTTTTTAAATAAATATGTTGTTCATTTAAATAAATTTCATTTTATCAAACTGAAACATTAAAATTCATATGAGTATTAAAAATCTGTTCGCAAATTTTAGCATTTCAATTTTTAAATGCAATTTTAAATTACTTTTAAAATACAAAATCTGTCAGAAAAATTTTTACGAGTAAATTTTGCAAAATTTTCTCTAGTTCACTCATTGTAGAATTCATTTCTAAAAATAATAATACTTTTCATTTCTTTAAAATATATGCTAACTTTTGAAGATACGAATACCCGAGGCATTTTTATAAAAACTGATCAAAAACTGTTAGAGTTACGATAAAGTTAGAAGGCATTTCCTAGCAATAAAATCATTTTAATCATGATAAATATTTTAAAGATGACTGCAGAATAAGACTTTATTGGAAACGAAATGACAATACTGCAAAGAAATTGAAACTTATAGTGGAAAATAAATAGATAAAAATATATTTTGTACCTAGCGGTTATATCAAAAATCATTTTATAAATACCATACTAAAAGCTTAAAATGCGTCATTTTTTGGTCTAACATTTATCATATTGTGTTGAAACAGAGCTAAAAATAAAATATTAAGTTTTTGAACAGTTTGAAAAAGATGATGTTCTTGCTACGATTATATTATTTCCAATCAAAGCATAAAATAATAATCATTTTCTTTCAACAACTTATACTTGCTAATATGATTTTAAATTACTTGTCAGAACAGATTTTTGAAAAACATTAATTAAAACTGATATTAGAATCATATCTAATTACATAACCACAAAGTTGATAAAAGTGGATAATCTATTAACGTCCTTTAAAAAAAAAAATGTATATTAAAATTCATAAATAAGACACTTTTGTTAGTAATTTCAAATTTAATCCACTATGAATTTATTAATGATAGTCTATATCAAAAATGTTAAATTTAACAATATATTGCAATCATAAATAAAATATTTGCTCTTATTATTTTGTTTATAGAAAACGTTAAAAGATTTATTTTAAAACAATTTTAAATTCTATAAACGTAATCGGAGAAATATGAAAATTTATAGTTACCCAAGCATATCCATGACATGTTCCACGTGTTTCGGATCAAATGTATAAGCAGGATAGCCCATGCGGGAAATTCCATTGCTTTGAAAATATCGATTGACTAATGAAGCTCTATGAACTAAACGCTACTATTCTATTAAGAGAAATATTTCATTTTTCTACATAACAATCCTTGATATACATTTTGTAACAAATAATTTTTCGATCAAATAACAGTCAAATAATCTCTATTTCTTTTTGTAAATTATGTCAGTTTATACTATTATTGTAAAAAATGAATGATAGCAGTTTCTGTGCCTGATATATTACAATTAGTAATAAATAAAGAACAGTTTTTTTATTTTAAGAAATAAGTAACAACAAATAATTAAAAAACCTTGAAATAACATTTGGGAAAATTCCGTTCAAATAAATAATACACGATCGCGCTTAGTTACTTGATTAATCGATATCACAAAGCGCAAAATTGATTGAATCGGTTGGTCATTCGTTCACCAAATCTAAACTCGAAAGAGCATGTTCGGAGAAAACCTGAATGCATCTAGTACATCTCACTTTTCTCTCTTTAGCAAATATTAATGTTAAGAACTAATCTAAAATTAAAAAATTAACAATTCAAATCAGTGAAAATACTTTTTTTTTATTTGATGTAAATGTAAATGATGTATCATAATATTTAAATATGATGATACATCATTTTTAACATAACAAAAAATGAAGTATTTTCACTAAATTAAAATATATATATAAATTATATATATAATAAATTCAAAGTTATTTATATCTACTTTTTATTTTTTGAAAAATTTAGTTTAGTTGCACAGAAGACGGCACCGGGAATCTACTGATCGTCACAAAATTTTTGGATGAGTGAGCGAAGCCACCATAGTATCTTTAAAAACAGTTAGATTCTTTCAGTACTGTATAGAATATCTCCAATCTATCTACAAAAATTAAGTTTTCTCGAGATATACTGTTTTAAATATTTAACAAATTTGTAATGCAATACGCAACAATACTAAACGTTGATGAAAGTGTTTATCACATGATCATGTATTAAATTCATTACTAGTATACATAATGCATTTTTTGTTTTTATATCTTTTCACAAAATTTTGTTGAAGCTGTTTTACTCAGAACAGCTTTTTAATAATTCTTGTTGACATGAAATTTGAAGTTTTCAATAGATTATATTAAATCAAAATTTTATAATTTACAGTTATTAAGAATATATTATGTAATAGCTTAATAACACATTAGCTGTTTTTAAGCTATCTTGTCAATCAACTTATTGGAATAAGTCTAATTAAAACAAAATTTAGAATAATATTCGTCAAGATAGTTTGAAAGGTGTCAAATACAGTATTATAGATAGAAAATTTTATTCGAAAATAATAATAATAATAACTACTATTTAAATCTTTATAATTAATTTTTACTATTAATTTATATGTAGATTTAGTGTGTTCTTTAGACAGTATATTTCCGTGAAAATAAGTGCACCGATGTGCAAATTTTAATTAAATGCACTGAAATGGTAATGTTTAAAAATAGAGTTTTTTACGTATTTTGCATAATATACTGCCGATTTTGCCCCATCTATAAGAGCAGGCTCTTATACTCTTATTTGTGCGGAAATACGGAATTATACAAATTAAATATTAAATCTATTGTTAGAACAATTTACAGATTTAGAAATGTCTTAGAAATACCTTTAAATTCATATACTGTATATTTCTAATGTAATATTTATGTAACCTTTAAAATAAAAGTTTCAGGTTTTGTATTGTAGAATTTAAAATCTTGTATAGATTAGAATTCAATACTGAAAATATCATTCGTTTCTAAAAAAATATTTTGCACTAAAATATGAATAATCTCGATACGAATATTGCATGTAATTAAACGGTTTTAATTTGTTTATGATAACGTTATTATCTCTCTTAAATCCTTTAATAAATTATTTTAATATATACTTACATGTTGTATTTAAAAATATAGACGAATTTAATGCATAGACACAAAATGTATATACTAAATTATTTATTTAAAACATCTTCCTCTAAATTTATTTTTCTTGCTAAAAAACACACAGTCCTTCATATTATTTCACTCTTGATAAATCTCAGATATAAGGCTACGGGATTTTCATAATATTAGAATAAAGTTTATTTCTGTTTGTTTCTAAGTAGATGGTATATACTATATAGTACTAACTTGTAAACTGATATTTAAAAATAATCCATTATTAGTTGCATAATGAAAAAAAAGAAAAAGAAAAGCATCAAAAAATTATATATTATAATAAAAATAAATAAAATGTATAAGAAAAATATATGATTTAATTACTATAAAACATTTTTAATAAAATTTTATTTATCCATTTAAAATTTCTGTAAAGTATAAAACATTATTATATAGGCCTTATTATATAATACATTTATCATTTTATTTCCTTTGTCAAAAATNTGTTAAATTTGATTCATATAATTTAATTATATACAATTTTATATCTATATGCATTATAAACACACAGTATTGTGTGTATGTATACAGTCAAACTTTACTATTTGTTCGTCTCAGAAATTGGCACACTATCAAATTGACGATAAACCAAAGTATTAAACAATAAGAATTAAACCCTATTATTTTGTGTAAGTATGTTTGAAAGACACATGGCATGACACACGCAGTATCTAATTACTGCATGAGTGATCTAATATAGTAAACTGTGAAATTATGTTTAAAAAAATAAAGAATTTTATATATTTGCTATAAGACTCAAACTTTCAAGTTAAAACAGAATATTCTTGTGCATCATTTCGTCCAAATTCTGATCAAACCAAATTCATTCTAATTCTACTTCCTCACTGTAATTAACTACTTTTATTCGAAAAAGTAATTTTTCATTCAATTTTATTTATAAAATAATTGTTTTTATCTATTTTTATACTTCATAAATTTAAAAACGATCTTAGAGTAAGTATATATTTAATTATACTAGGTGTCCTACAAAAAATTGGCCCGACTGAGATGAAACATTAGTGATGTAAATTTTAAAGTGGATATTTAGAAAGGAAAAGTGTATGAGACCAATCCAAAACTCTACGCAAACTGAAGGAAAACATTCGTAGAAGTATCGAGGCTATCGACATTAGTATTTTTATATAACATCGGTCTGAACATAATTACTAGTAGGAGAAATACGGACAAAATGACATACGGTTTTATTTTAGGTTTATAACTCTTTATTGGTAAATCAAATCACTGTCATATTCTACACCAATTATCTTTGATTCTTTAGCTATGAAATATACTAAACATTTACAATATTAAAATAACAGAAAAAAAAATATTGTTAGTTTAATTGAGATTATCCAAAATCCATTTTGTCCATATACTATGGACAAAATGACACATTACGTAAGAACAAAATGACATACAGGTAAAAACTATAAAATTACTGACAAAGTTCACAAATGAAACGCTCGGTTCTTTTAGAAATGTCAGCGCAAGAAGCGTGAGCCCAACAGAAACAATTTAAGCACCGTAACCAGTCTCCTCCAGGCTTAGATCGGGAAAAAAGATCATCGCAATATATGCGTGGACAGTCTTCTTCTTCATCATGAGAGTTATCAGGAAAATTTTCTTCAAGTAACTTTTTAGTAATATTTCGTTTCCTTTTCTCTGGCGGAGCTTTGGACACATTTTTTTTTGATTTAATTGCCTTCATATTAGGAGTAGAAGTTAAAACTAAAGAGGTTTGTCGAGTCACGTGATTCGTTGCAAGTGTTTTGTTATGTGAAAGATAATAAATTTGTAAATAATATGTAAAAAAGGAAATAAAGTTTTATACTAAAATTTCTTTTAAACAATAATGAAAGACTTTGTTTGGAAGACATTTTTGATAATTAATAAAACGTTAAACGATTAAGGTAAGTTCCTTGACTAAGCTCTTATAGACTAAATAACAGGTAGGCCTATGTCATTATGTCCGTTGTCTATGTATGTCGTTTTGTCCATATAACGTTATAAAAAAAACAAAATTATAAAATAAATACAAAGATGTTATTTTTAATGGAAAAAGTTATTTAAGTGCAACAACAAATTCTTGAGGGTTGAAATAAATACTACACAAATAGATAAAATAGTG